>NC_061818.1:447160-592160 GCF_021462225.1 Girardinichthys multiradiatus
TCTATAGAAATCTCACTCTCTGCAGCAGCAGACATGCCTGTTTAACAGCATTTCCTTTCTAGTAGCTTCTTACACCTCTGTGATCGTTCTTCATGAGAGGGCATTCTTGGGAAAGTAGAAACAAAGAAAAGGCACCAGTCTGTAAGTCTTCAGTCCTCATTAACAACCTGATTTTTCAGTTTGATTACCAGTCAAGCTGTAAGGACTTAGTCTGGGCCAAACTGGATCACCAACAGGACAACGGTCCCAAACACAGCAGCAAATCTAAACAAAAAGAATCAAGGTGCTAAAATGGCCCAGGCAAAGTCTAAAGTGATCTGATGGGACCATCAGAGGACTGTGCAGAAACGTCAGTGACAATTCCTCCACAATGTAAGAGAGTCAGAACAAGAGCAGTTTGTTTCTGTAATGGGTGTAGCACACAGGTATAAACGGTCACCATGTTGAGGCCACAGCTCATACACACTGTTACTGTGGGACTACATTCTGCATTTGACCTGATCATTTTATAATCGCATAAACAACTTTGTGTGTTTAATGACAGAGCAGATGCAAATTGTAATTTTAAAATATAATTCTAATTGTGTGAAGGTTATGAATTATTGCTTTTATTACCCTTTCATCATGATGCCTCTGCATTCAGAAGTTGAAGAGAAGCAGTACACACCAAAACATGACATTTGTAACCTAACCTCCTGGAGTCATGCAAACCCACAACATATTAAACTTCATCAAGTGCTTTTATGCTGTCTGCTGCAGCTAGGAGGCATCTTCTATCTACTGACCTTCTCCCACTGTTTGATTCCTATAACACATCAATCCACTCCTGATCCACCTTTTAAACCCCCCGGGAACCTACTCTTGACACAGAAATATAATAGAATTATCCTTTATTGTGCTATTATGGGGAACGTCGGGTGTTCGAGCAGCAAAGGGATGGGCAAATGGACACATGCAGATACCCACAGAGGTAAAAAACATAAAATAATAAAAATAAGAACAAGAGACCACACAGTTAGGGAAAAAATTGCAGCATAAGTAAAAAATACTGTATATTTATTAAGTAGTAGTTCATGGAGCAGTGTAGAGTGAACAGGAGCGTTACCAGCACAGCTCCCTGCAGGGCCCCTGTGAAGCAGACTAGCTTGTCAGAGACACAGCCCCCGTGTCCTCACATGCTGCAGGTGGCCAGTGAGGTCCCAGTATCCACTGGAACAGATAGTGGTCCACTTCTGATAGCTCCAGCTTGTCCCCCAGAAGCCTAGGCTGGATGGTATTAAAAGCACTGGAGAATTCACGTGTCAGTCAGCATATTTAAACTGCTCTTTCTGTAGCCTCTCTGAAGCTGGGTTAGCACTGCCAATTCATTCACTTTGTTGACAAGTGATCTCACATTTCCCATGATGATGGACGTAATGAAGGGCCCAATGACAGTAAAGGTCCAGCCTCTCTTCCTATCAGCAAAGCAGAGCTAACGAGAGCCAATAGCTGGTCCCTAATGTAAACAGGAAGTATAGCCTCTTATGCAGTCCCCGAACACAAATGCTGTCAAATAAGAAAAAACAAAGTTTTCCACAAAACAGTCTGCTCCATAATGCCTGCAACATGGTGAACAAACAGGAACATATAAAGATAGATTTAATAAAAAAAACTCTGGAAAGAGTGGGAGCTGTCTGGTTGACGTGGCGCCGGCAGTTTATTGTTTACCATCTCTTTGCAAATGCTGCTGCTGTGTGTAGGGACCCACTGAGATCTAAAGTGGACTACTCCATCCTGGTGCTGGTACTGATCGTTGTCAGTGTTTGCACTGTTTAAGACTAGTTTTTTTTTTCCAGACAGATCTTTGTAGACACTGTGAGCCCCTCCAACTGTAGGAATAATGCGGAGAGCGATTTCCATTGTGTTCCGGTCCAACTTACGGAGAACTAGCTGAACGATACTCTTTCTCTGCTCCCGCCTCTCATTTGTTTGTGCTGTGGAATGTCAGGAATGCAGAGCGTCAATTGGGAATGTCCCCAAAGCAGCAGCAGCAGTGTGCATGCTGATTTGGTCTAACTAGCAATGCTCTTCATCGGATGGGTTGTGGTCCTTTAGAAGGTCTTTGTTCAGACGATGTTATGTCTGAGCAGGGTTCATTCTGTATGTGGGCAGCACAGACAAGAGAGAGATAAGATCAGTGCTCATTTTCAGGCCGTCTCTGGGGGATGAATTAGAAAGACCTCTGATCTGATGTAGAACAGAGTGCAGATTGAGTACTGTTACTGACTGCTTTGGACCAAATGCTGCAGACATTTAATGATCAGTAGAATTAATGGCTCGAGTGGAATGTGTATTTAGCTGCTTGTTATAGTTTTACAGCTGATCATCATCAATCCAACAATAAAAACAACATCATTCATTATTTATATCCATCTCAGGTCTAAGTGCACTAATCTTCTTACAGGAGTACCTCCCCAGCCAACAGGACATCCTACTGGCCAGAAAACCCACCAAGGGTATCCACGAGTACAACTTTGAGATTAAGAATGTGCCCTTCAAAATGGTGGACGTCGGCGGCCAGCGCTCTGAGAGGCGACGCTGGTTCGAATGCTTTGACTCGGTCACTTCAATCCTCTTTCTCGTCTCTTCTTCTGAATATGATCAGGTAAGTGTCTTATTTCAATCAAGTTGAAGGCAGGGTATGGAACATTTTAAGTAAGTGCTTGTCATGTTATTTCACAGAATGAGCCAAAACTCAAGTTTTTTTAACGTCTCAGTTTAGTGTCACCTAGTATGATTTTAAGGGTCTGTTTGGATGTCTCAATAATGGCATGAATATAGTTTAATCACAGTTGCTGTAATTCATGAAGAGGGGTGATTACTTTTTCACATAGTGCCAGACTGGTTTGGATAACCTTTTACCTGAATAAATGAAATCTGAATTTGAAAACTGCTTTTGTATTTGTCAGAGGTGTGAACTGAGTCATGTGACTCAGAATTGATTCAATGACTTTAGACTCAACTTGATAAAACCACATAAGACTTGGGACCTGAACTTTTTCACTTAAAAAGACTTTAGCTCTTTAAGCAAACAGAAGGTGTGTTTCAACAGAACTTTACCAGGTGTGTCCTCCTCCTGTTGCTGCAACTAGCTTGCTGTTTTTTACCTGCTTTTCTCCTGCGTCCTAAGATGAGAACGGAGTCTCTGACCGTCCTGTCATCCATCTATCGGGGAGACGTATGCAAAGTGGGAAAAAAGGCAACATGTTGGCTACTATTAAGCACAGCTCTGCATAATAATGTTATGGCACCTTCAGTAAGATTTTGAATGCAGACAGAACCCAGTTTTCCTGGGTCAGTCCTTAATTACAAGCCTGGAGACAGCTGTCAGCGCCTGTATCTATATTAGGTACGGGATGCCAGAACCTTTGGGGCATGGTGTTGGGTGATGGACCCAAGGCAAAGTTCTCCAAGATACAAGAACCCTTGATGTCTTCCCTGAAGTCATAATGGAAGTGATTTTTCTCAATACTACAGGTCCTTCTCAAAAAATTAGCATATTGTGATAAAGTTCATTATTTTCCATAATGTCATGATGAAAATTTAACATTCCTATATTTTAGATTCATTGCACACTAACTGAAATATTTCAGGTCTTTTATTGTCTTAATACGGATGATTTTGGCATACAGCTCATGAAAACCCGAAATTCCTATCTCACAAAATTAGCATATCATTAAAAGGGTCTCTAAACGAGCTATGAACCTAATCATCTGAATCAACGAGTTAACTCTAAACACCTGCAAAAGATTCCTGAGGCCTTTAAAACTCCCAGCCTGGTTCATCACTCAAAACCCCAATCATGGGTAAGACTGCCGACCTGACTGCTGTCCAGAAGGCCACTATTGACACCCTCAAGCAAGAGGGTAAGACACAGAAAGACATTTCTGAACGAATAGGCTGTTCCCAGAGTGCTGTATCAAGGCACCTCAGTGGGAAGTCTGTGGGAAGGAAAAAGTGTGGCAGAAAACGCTGCACAACGAGAAGAGGTGACCGGAACCTGAGGAAGATTGTGGAGAAGGGCCGATTCCAGACCTTGGGGGACCTGCGGAAGCAGTGGACTGAGTCTGGAGTAGAAACATCCAGAGCCACCGTGCACAGGCGTGTGCAGGAAATGGGCTACAGGTGCCGCATTCCCCAGGTCAAGCCACTTTTGAACCAGAAACAGCGGCAGAAGCGCCTGACCTGAACCCCATAGAGAATCTGTGGGATATTGTGAAGAGAACGTTGAGAGACTCAAGACCCAACACTCTGGATGAGCTAAAGGCCGCTATCGAAGCATCCTGGGCCTCCATAAGACCTCAGCAGTGCCACAGGCTGATTGCCTCCATGCCACGCCGCATTGAAGCAGTCATTTCTGCAAAAGGATTCCCGACCAAGTATTGAGTGCATAACTGTACATGATTATTTGAAGGTTGACGTTTTTTGTATTAAAAACACTTTTCTTTTATTGGTCGGATGAAATATGCTAATTTTGTGAGATAGGAATTTTGGGTTTTCATGAGCTGTATGCCAAAATCATCCGTATTAAGACAATAAAAGACCTGAAATATTTCAGTTAGTGTGCAATGAATCTAAAATATATGAATGTTAAATTTTCATCATGACATTATGGAAAATAATGAACTTTATCACAATATGCTAATATTTTGAGAAGGACCTGTATGTTCAATATACCCGCCTCTCCATCATGTCCAACAGGTGGGTCGCCCACAGAAAATGAGTTGTCAGCTTGTGGTTCTGATTAGTTTCAAAGGACGGATTAATCACATCTAAACTGGGGGCGGTAATTAAACGGAACCCTTCCTTACATAATTTGATTGGGATTGGGTCTAACATACAAGTTGAAGGTTTAGATGAATGTAATGTTTTGAGAAAGCTGAACTGGATCAGAACTGTCCAAACACAGATCAGGTTCTAGAGTTTCGTCTAATGCTGTCACTTACTGAAGACAAAGCAATCAATATGACTGCTTTGATCCAACCCATCCCATAGCAGCTTTGGCTGTATGTTTAGGGTGGTTGTCCTGCTGGAAGGTGGACCTCCACCTCAGTCCCAAGTCTTCTGAAGTTTCTAGAAGGTTTCCTGCCAGGATTGTCCTGGATATAGCTCCATCCATATTCCTATCATCTTACCAGCTACCTTGTCCCTGCTGAAGAAAATCACCTCCACAGCATGATGCTGCCACCACCATCATGGGAATTTTGAGTTTTAGTTTTGAAGGCTGTGTTATCTTGTCTCCACATAAAGCTTCTTGCATGTGGGCCAAATAAGTCCACCATGTTTGTTGTCTCCTTCATGCTTTGTGACAAACTGCCAACAGGACTCTTTGTGGCTTTTTCTATACCACGAGTCTTATTGCCAGAAAAAACTGAAGAGCTCTTATGATTTTCCTTTAATTTCACTAGGATGCACTACCACTGTGATGTCACATAAAATTCCAATGAGACACATTGAAGTTTGTCATGTAATATAATGGGAATAACTTGATAGGTGTGAGAACTTGTTAGCACCTTGTCAGCAGGTGAAAGAGACAAAAGGTCTGTCTGAAAAAGCACAACCTGTGAAAAGAGCCAGATTTGTAGCTGTAACGTCCGTTTTGTGTGTTCCTGTTTCCACTGACATGTTCCATAATGGGTCACATTAGGTCACCGCTGATGAAAGGGTTAGTTGTGGTTGAGAAAATAGCCTTCAGCAGAGCTGATACTCATCATCGCTTTCTATCTTGTTTCCCATTCTGACACTTTCAGGTGCTCATGGAGGACCGGCAGACAAACAGGCTGAGCGAGTCTCTCAACATCTTCGAGACCATCGTCAACAACCGGGTTTTCGGCAACGTCTCCATCATCTTGTTCCTCAACAAGACAGACCTTCTGGAGGAGAAGGTGAAGCAGGTATCCATTAAGGACTACTTCCCTGAGTTCTCAGGAGAACCCAGCAGCCTGGTCGACGTCAAGAGCTTCCTGGTGGAGTGCTTCCGCAGAAAGCGCCGCGATCAGCAGCAGAAGCCGCTCTACTACCACTTCACCACGGCCATCAACACTGACAACATCCGGCTGGTGTTTCGCGACGTCAAGGACACCATCCTGCATGACAACCTCAAGCAGCTGATGCTGCAGTGAGGGAATGGACCTGGAGCAGGAGGAGGAGGTGGAGGGTCTAGTTGCAGACAGAACCAGGTATCACAGTGCCTTTATGCCTACAGTATCCTTGGATGTTATCTCCCTCCTCCACTCCTGCTTAGTTTTGAACTCAGACTGTGTATTAAAGCCACCACTACTGCGGCCACCTCCCCACCCTCCACGCCTGCTCTCTGCCTGACTGAGCTTGTTCACTGTGATGTATAACAGCCAGCTGTGGGTAAGAGCTGCAAGCTTCCAGCAGACCTGCTCTGATAGACACCTCCCTACATTTGCCCCAGTATTACCCCCCCTGTGTTGCTCTGATGCTCTGACCAGTGTTAGTCGGGCGGGGGGGTTTGCCTTCTTCAGCAGAGCTTCCTCAGTGTTCATCTTCTCGCCCTCTGAGAGATCACCGATACAGATAGGAATTCACCTGTAGGGTCTAATCATGTATGTTTTCTCTAATCTCTGAACATACTGTATGTACGTATGCACCTTCCTCTTATGTTTTATAGGGGAGAAACGTTACACGTACGTGACTGCTGATGGAATCTGTTACAGTTACTGAAAGTGCTCCTGTTATTCCCAGAGGCCAGCTCATGCAGGGATAACAGTTCCAGTGTATTCTGCCTTCACTCAGGGCTCATTATGAACCACTTCTCTGTGATTTGAAGCCAATCAGAACCACCAGAACCTGACCCTGACATGGGTTTTCTGTGTGTGAGGAGACTTCCTGTGCTTTAAAAGCAGAAGTCCAGCCACGTTCAACCTGGAGCAAATTTCACCACCTGCTGACATTTTCCATTTTCCCTGCATGTCCCACCTGGACGGTGGTCCCTTACCACAGAGAGCTTTGTCTTTCTGTTGTGGCTGTGTGAGCAGTCCCACAGTTGATTAAAGAAGTGTGAATCAGCACCTAAGGTTTTCCATTTTCACACTCATTTCAGTTTTTCACGTTTGGATTTTAGGTTATTGATTTTCAAGAGAAGCTGGATAATTGTAACAAATTAGAGATGCCCCAGTAAGAGATTGGCTCTGACCTGCTGATTCTTATCTTTTATTGAATTACTTACAAATACATACACCAAAGTACTTTTCTACTTTCTAGATACATTAAATATTGCACTATTTTAATATAATTTCTAGTTCCCTGTTTCTTAACCAGCTAACCCTTTCTCTTTTCTGCAGGAACAACTTCTGCACTGAAGAGAGTTGTTAGCATAACCTGTTAGCACTTGGTGTTGTTGGCCACTAATGGGGGAAAAAAAGATTTTTAGTTTCCATCCGGCCAATCAGTGAACAAAGCTGTTTGTTTTGTGCGTCTTCAGGTCAGATTTTCCCAGAATTCCTCCTTAATATTTCATAAATCTCAACAAAAAAAAATTCTAAATACCTTTTAGTAAAATGAGCTGTCTTTGGGGACAATGTCTGCCTCACAACCAGATGTGGACCATTGAATCCACTAACTCCTGTGTGCCATATGTTTGTTTTCCTGTGTCCAGATAACACAGTGGGGACAGGTGCTGTGGGAGTGCCAGGAGGGAAACTAACGCTTCGCTCTGTTCACTGTTCAGACCTAAGCTACATGTTGGTCCCTTTGCCGTCTGAGGCAGCTTCTTGCACATAGTCAAGGCCTCAGTTAAAACGGAGGCTTTTCTGACGTTGGTGGAGCTGCAGACGGAGTTTTGGCCAGAATGATGCACAAAGACCATCTGGAAAGACTGAATGTTAAGCTGTCTAGTTGAGCTGCAGGAAAAAAAACGTTCTCCACAGGTTGGGTGGACTTTAAATATTACAGAAGTAAGGATGGAAAGTTTGGTCCAGGTTGAACAGGGTCCTGTACCAAATCTTTCGCTTCACTTCTCAATCAAACTTCTTTTTTTTTTTTTTTTATTGTAACCACTAAAATGTTGCGGATCATAGTAAAATGATGCTGTGGCCAGGTATTTCTTTGCTGTCTTAAATCATTTAAATGTTCTGAATGGTACTGGTACCTGACCCTCTTCCACACACCCTGACTTCCAAACAAAAAGGAGGGCTGCTGCCTGTGTGTTGCTGCGGGGGCTCCCCCTGCAGGTACTTTCTGTAGTTGTGTAAAATAAATGAACAGTTGGCGTTCTGGTAGCCTTAATGTGTCTCACACAACAAAGTGGACTACAATACATGTCCTCACAGGCTTCCCTGGTCCAGGAGCTGCAGCATCGATGCTGTTTAAAGCCCAAAACGCTCCTGTAGAGTCACATTTGATTTACATCCCAGTTTGGCCCAAACCGACAAGTTGTTCTCATCATGTTCCTCATTCCTCCAGCCTGAGTCCAGTTTTACTACCCTAAAATATTGCAATAAGGCAATTCGTGTGATTCCTCCCATTCAAGTGAAATGTGTGGATGCTTTACGGTGTTGGCATCTGTAAATCCACAGCCTGTTTAATAGCCGGGGCTGATACTGTTATCGGACTCTTTCATCTCTTGTGGAAATTGTTGCTCTGTTGTTTTTCCCATGTTCCTATGTTCTCCAACAGGTACATGAAGGTTCTTGTCCGCTCATTGGTGTTGTTGGGAGGGGAGGGGAGGGCGGGTTGATGTTTTTATTTATGACAGTTATGACATTTATGATCACTAAGCTGTTTGTAGAGAGGCAGAAGCGCTTTTTTAAGTGTTCCTCACAAGTTAAAAGCTGATGATGATGATTTTCTCCATCCTTGAATCAAAAACATTTTGGGTCGTCCTTCAGAGAGATTCACCAATCAGAATATTCCTGCCAATTTTTGTAAAGTTTTGACCTGCAGATCACGATTTTTGTTGTTGTTGTTATTTTCTGATACCACTTTCAAAGGGCTGATGTCACACAGTGTGAGAGAGTAATCACTGTAAAATAGGCTTTTAAAAGAAAGACAGAAAAATCAGAATTCATGTTTTAAAGCATCTTATAGTAGCGATTACTGGAGTTAGCATTACAAACCCCGCAAGATCCATACCTTAACTCTTAAAAATCCACAGGGAGGCTGAAAGTTCACAAGTATTACAAAACGATCAACTTTACTGTGCTCCATTCAGCCTTATTGTCATCTGCTGAGGCCTTGCTCTCTCTCACATCCTGATTTATCTGCAGACATGTAGAAAATACAGTTTCATTTAGTGTAGCTTCATCTCACCTTATTCTTACAGATACTGAAAACTGCTAACTTTTAGTCTCCTTTACCCAGAAACAACTTCCACACTGAAGAGTGTTGTCAGTATTACTTGGTAGTGCTTAAAATGGGCGATTTCACCGATCTGGAAGAGATCATTGGTTGATTGAGCTGGAAATTCTCCAGTTCCAGCTGGTTTCTCTGCACATCTCTAATTCTTTAACTGATAGAAACTTTGTACTGATGATCAGTAGTTTAATCTTGAGAGGTCAGGTTGGGATCTAGAAGTGAAGGAGTCTGAGTAAAGCTTAAAGGGCGGTTTGTGGCAAGTGTTTTGATATCACCTCGGTGAGTGAAAGAAGCTGCAGGTTGATGGACTTTGGCCTGATCCCCTTGAACACATCATGCTGCTCCACTGCTGTCTGAGTCATGATCTGTTCAGTCTTTAGGATGGAGTATTAATGTTTTAGATTAGAAGGCTTTTAATTCCGTTTGCAGCTGACTACTACTCATCTGTAGTTTAGGCTTAAAGACCTTGGTGGGACGCTGAATGTCCGCTATGGACATCAGCAAGGAGCAGTTAGATGAAGCTGCTTTCATTGGTATTTAAAAGGAGCAGGCTGACCAATTGCTGAATTGTGTCAGTGTTGCAGTGCCAGAAAGGAAAGGAAAGTTGTCAGTCCACCAGTGTGTGTGTGTGTGTGTGTGTGTGGATGAAGCAGTGCTCTGTTTTCACACAGACAGACACTCTGTGTCCAATCTGCTGCTCAGTCAGTACAGACGAGTCTTCTTTGTTCAGACGTGAACCGGTCTGTCTCATAGTCACTTCAGACCAAAGGGGAGCTTCTATGTTGGCGCTGTGAGGTCTTCTGGTGTTAGACGGCCTCTGGTGACGCTCACCAAGCCTGCTTCGTTCCTGCAGATGCTGTGTTGTCACGGTGCAGGAGGAGCCGGTGTGCGTTTTTTCAGACATATGTGCAGTGTAGGCATTTCTCAGTGCAATGAAACAAAGCATGGGAATTCACCGGGGAATGAAACTTAGAAGGCACGGAGCACTGCAAATCTGTTATGCAAATCTGGGTTTCATGGCATCTGAATGCAGTGACACGATCGGCTGAAACCGCATGAAAACTGTCCACGTTCAGTTTAAAGCTTGTCTGGGAACAGCAGGTTTAACTGACGCATGTTAAACATGTATACACCAGAGGAGGCTCTCAGTATAGTTGTCTCTAAAACCACCTGTTCTGATGGCACTGAGACTACATCCTTTTCAGGGTGGCGGGTTCTTTCCCTTTAAAAGTGTTGGAAAGATTTTTTGAAGTGGGTTTTTGTTGGAGGTTAATATCTTTCCTGCAGTAGATACTCATGGTATCTTTGTTGGTTCTAGAGGCTGAGGCTAACGGCTACTCTGAGATGGATCAAGGCCAAGGTGGACTTCTACTGAGTTAAAACAACTTTCATCTAAAAAAGATCAAAGTGGTTTGGGTTAACGGGTCACTTTTCATTGGGAGGTTGTTTACATAGCAACTGATGCCCATTTACACAGGAAGTTGAGTTCAGAGGTGATGCACCACCAATGAGCTTCAAGTGTGAAACACCACCTGAAAACAGAACGTTTTAACCATTAGCTAATATAAAATTAAGGCAAAGTAAAAGGTAATAAAATAGTATAATATTTTTGCTTTTAATACCGTTTTACTTTTATTTCTCAGTTACTCTGACCAGAAACACTTTGTATGTTCCATTTCTAGGAAGGTGTTTCACACAGGAAGGTCATTGATGACGCACCTCCTCCAACCTCAATTTATCTCAGTAAAAATGTCTTCTGTGTGCGTAACCTCCCAGTGTAAAATTGCGACCGATTGAAGGATCTAAAAGGAGCGTCAGCTTAAACCACTTTCATCAATTTTCGATTGGACTAATTTTAGATCAGTAGGACCAACTAATGTGGGGTCACACAATATGAAGACTCACTGATCTATGTACCAAAGCTGAGATGTCAGCTGCTCCGTTCAACAGAAGCTTGTCTTGGAAATTTTGAACTATCCTAAATAAGGGACCAGATGCTAGTTAATTTAAAAGTCATGTGGTGCTGGTTTGGATCAGCAGATTTCACAGAACATCTCAGATGTGGGACAGGACAATCTCATGCTGATAGTTGGGACTTATCTGCTCTGTTAGTCTGAGTGGAAGATGAATGAGGAAGGCAGCTTGAACACTTACTGATATAGATTTTTATTATCTTGTGAGGACATGGATGGTACCTTTTCTTGCTGTTCTGACTTAGCAACCTATATAATAACTTATTATTCTGTCATTTCTTACTTTCAGGATATGTTTGACACTGACTACCCTCCGGGTGCTGCAGCAGAGCCTCTGCACACGGTGGCCTGTAAACACTGCATCTGTTGTGTTGGTATTACAGAAAATATAAATCTGTTTGTTGGTTGTTTATGAGAAAAGTGACAACACTCTAACTGACGTGCAGAGTTCAGTTATCTGCAGTAGGAACAAAACGCCAATCTGAGAGGAAGCTAAGTTAAAGTGGATTGTTGTTTACTGCCCATCATCTGAAGCAATTATTGTGCTTTAAATATTTTATAAAGAAACTGGCATGTGAAGTAGGGCCGACAGCACCCTCTTGTGGACAGCCTCTCATTTGAAGCATTTTCTGGACTGAGGAACCTGAGGAAGAACTTTAATGCCTACTTTTTCATGTCCACACTTCTTAAACGTATTACCATAGCAACACCGTTTCCTCTGCAAAAATGTCTCCCCCCTTTTTTGTTAAATACTGAAGCCTTATGTCTTGCAGCCTTACCCTCTGTAAGAGATGCTGTTCTTTCAAACCTCCAGATGTTGCGCAAAATCTGCCTTACCTTCTAAGGTTGCCTTTTAACATGTTCATGTTACTGGTGCTGTATGCTGCATCGTCTCTGATTTGTGGATTCGGACTCTTTCAGCCCCATGACAACAGCTTGAAGCTCAGATTTAGATGTTTTTCTGCAGCTCCAGATGTGGAAACAAACATCTGTGTGATTGTCTTTGTAAGGAGGTCAGTCTGTACAAGGTCCAAACTCTGCAGCAGCACTACTCTACACAGACGAGTCTTTTCATGCTGCCGCTGTCTAATGGAACTTATTGAACTTTGAGGTGACATCAGGAAACGTCCTGTCCTAAGCTCTGCATCATTTTTAAAACTATGTTAGTTCATTTCACTTCATTTGTTGACTCACAAAATGCCATGTCTTTGTGTAATGATGTTACCACTAAATACTGTATTTCTCTTCCCAGTTTGGGAAAACAGCTTTTGCTGTAAACTCTAACTTATACTGTCTTAACCGCTGACACTCCTCAATAAATCAGCTGATTTTTAATGGCTCCTGTCAGTATTGTTGGATTTTACTGCAGATAATATAGGGCCAATTTAACAGTGCAAAATATTCATACGCATAGAACCTTTTTGTTAGTTCGTTAAACTTTCTCAAAAGTCAATTTCTCTGTGAAACAAAAAGCAAGGTTTATGGGGGCATAGTTTGGGTGTATTTTACATGATAAAATTTGAGACAAAAGGAAAATTGTCAGCTCAATGTGGAGTTATGGTGAAATAATTTCTTAAAAATCCATGGTCAGTGCTTGTAGGCATTCCCACACCCATTTCCCATGATTCTTCTGTGACACAATAAAATTTATACTCAAAATTCAACAAAAAGTTGAGACCAGCCTAAACAACAAGAGTACCTGAATAAACCCCTTTGAAAGATAACCAGGAAGTTCAGCTGCTTGGATGATAAATATAAAAGAGTAAGCATGATGCACAAGCAGCATCTGTTCAGTGTTGATGTTCAATGAAGTCTTACTGAAAATGAGATTCTTTTCCTCTTGGTGTCTTGACCTCGCTGCATTTATAATTAATTTTAGGCAGTAAATAATTCAAGCATCGAAAATCTCGAGGTTTTCTGGAGCCGAAAGATCCGGTTCTCTTAAAGGAGCTGAAGTTCCTATTGCTGCTGGCCACACCATTGCCAAATAGTCAGCCAATGTGAATAAGTGTCAAGCCTGCTATTGCAGACTGACTAATCACGTGTGGTTTGAAGAAGAAAGAAGCAGGAAGAAATGGCTCCCAATCAGGAGCCAGCTCCTGTTCACTTCAAAGAACCGGCTCTTAGAGCCATTTCCTTCATGGCAGACACATCACTACTATCAAATAAAATACCTTTTAAATGAATTAAGGTCTGTGGTTGTAACATTAAATAAACTAAAACCACAACCTGGTCAAAGCATATCTACTTACCAACCCTGGCAACCTTTAGCTCCTTCCTATTTAACCAAGTAGAGGAGTTTACATATCTAGAAGTAAAAGTCAAACACTGCTATAAAAATCATTTGGGCGTAATCTTAAATAATCTGCTTGACCATTTAATCCCAAATGTGTCGTGATGGTCCCTGCTTCCCATCAGTGTAGTGGGAAGAGTTAATATAAGATGTCGGTCTAACCCCATTTTCTCTAGTTTGTTAATATGGTCCCTTTTTTACTACTCAAATTTGAATTCAAGTAAATAGTTCATCTTTCATTTGGAACAAATCTGCCCCACGAATATGGAAACCCTTCTTGGAAGTCCCTATGGCGGCAGGCATGGAAATGCCCAGTTTTATCCATTATTGCTGGGCAACAAATGCTGACCAACTAATACACTGGTTTACCAAATGGGGAAAAGAATTAAGGCCTGGTCTGGGCCGGTATGAAGCCGGACAGTAGTCCAACAATCTCTCTAGTTTGATTGTTACCAGTGTGTCTCCAATTGCAAACCCTGTAGTCAAACATTCTCTGAAAATCTTGTCCCAGCTAAGAAAACACTTGTTTCTACCATCTCAAACCCACACAGACTTCCAGGTGTGGCGCAAAACTGGCCTGACTGTTCCTTAAAATCAGTTTAAAAAAAGATTTATTTCTGTCTTTCACTTGCTAAAGGATCTGGAGCGCGGGTGTCCAAAGTGCAGCCCGGGGGCCACTTGCGGACCCCTGGACTGATGTTGTGTGGCCCTCGACTACAATTTAAGAAAGATAGAAATGTGGCCTGTTTGTACAGGTGGTTGATGCAGATATAGACATTTTTAATTAGAGAAATAACAAATAACAATCTTCATATAAGGAAACACATCTCGACAACGCACAGTATTTGTCTTTCAATTAAATTCCATAGTAATAGGAACCACATCTATCCAGTGACCTTTACTCAAAAACAAACTTTTGTTCACTCAAATCTCCTTTTACTTTATTATATTAAACTTGGCTAAATACAACAAATGTGTCAAACAGGGTGACCCAAATTCTATCCTGATCACTGAGAATTAGATAAACTTCAAGCCCAAATTTGTAAACTTGAATGCCTTTCTTTTAATGAGTGCAAACTCCTTTTAAGTTTTGGATCTACAAGGATTTATACATCGCCTTACTACCAAAGAAATTCTGAATACTCAAATTTGTTTTATAAAATAGTTTAGTGTTGAGCCAGTATAAAAATGCAGAATTTAATTTAATTTAGTTTAATCCTAAGGAATTTCTGGCAGCTCTGTCTAGGAAATATCCATCTATCATCTTGTTGTATTAGACAATGCCTAATTCAGTTTAAAATATTGCATCACTTACACTAAAATGTGTAAGATGCCATCAAGATCTGGTCATCCTAGGCCATAAGTTCTAAGACTGTTCCTCCTTATATGAATTCGGGTCAAAGGTTTGTGTAGCCCTGTCATACATCTGTAATAAACATGATTACAGATGGCCCACATATACATCTGTGGGTGGCCTCCTCCAGATGTCAGGGTTTCGTCATTACAGTTGAGAACTTTTGCTTCACTTATGGCCTGAAGGCTTTTTCTTCTTCAGTGAAAACCAATTAACCTCCTTCCTTTAATGACTGGGGCAAATGCTTTCTGTTACAGTTGGAAAAACTGAGATACAGTGTAGCCAATCAGCATGAAACATTCTGAAAAAATGTGGTCGTCTAGAGAATATATCAAGCGCCTCAATGTGACATACAAGTACATATTGTGCCTTTTCAATCCGTCATGTTCCTGCATTTATAGCTTACTGCGCTAATTACTGGGTTTTGTTTTGTTGCTACTCTATTATGATTATTATTTATGTTTTTATTTCCCTATCCAAGCATTATAGTCATCAGTCCATGTATTAATTTTCTTGTGTGTCATGGTGTGTGTGTATGTCAGAACATCTGAAACAGAATAAAGTATAAAAACGTGAGGGGTTATGAATACTCAGCAGAGGTTATAGCAGTCTCTTCATGATATGGTAACGTGATGCAAAACATGGAAAAACTGGAACACCTGCTTAACATGTCCAGGTTCAATGATGAGAGGGCTTTATTTTCCAGGGCAACACAATAGGCCTTTAAATACGGTTTTAGACAGTCTGCTTTCCCATATTACTTTCTGTGGGTTGCGTTGGTTTCCTAAAGTCTTCCTGCAACTATTAGTTTTGAAAGTTAGAATATAGTAGATATATGATGCCTCTCTATGGATGAAACCAGTGTCACAGTCCATGGTGCTGAAGCATCATTTTACCACGTCTGAGTGGAGATGCACCAGTACTTTCTGGCACGTCAGTTCCTGAAATAAACTTTACATAACACCAACATAGTTGTTTTAGAGATTTTATTTTAAAAATCACAAGGTATGTGGTACATCACTTAACAGGAATGTACCTGCCTGACACTTCATTAAAAAAATTACAAAATAAGAAAGACATCAAATAAACAATTTAAATACATTTTCTAAGCTAACCCTCAACTTGCCTCCGAGGCTGCAGAGGAGACAGTTTTGCATACATGACATATGAGACCATGTCAACATCCAGCGTTTTCCAACCAGTCACAAACTAAGCTGTCTGTTGAATGATCATTGCTTTTGAGTTTGTCTGGCATCAAGGGGAGTTCTACAGTACAGCAACAGGATCATGAAGAGATAAAAGGATTGTTCTTTTATCCAGAGCAGCACAGAATTAAAGATTCATGCATCCTTTAACCTCCATGATCAGAGCTCTGACTCCATGAGCTCACTCTGGAGGATCAGATGCTGCAGTGATCATGATAGAGATTCTAAGAATAAGATTTGTTGTACAGACTCATCTTCAGATCAACAATCTGCAGAGCTTGTGTCGCTGTCTCTTGAGCAGCAGAATGTTTGTTAAATTATTGTGAAGCTGGTCCCATTCAGAGAAGCTGTGCTTATTGAGCAACTGCTCTCACAATTTTATCTAAAGCCTCAAACACATGTTGCAATGCAGTTACTCACAGGAACACGTTTCATTTATTTATGAAATGAATTCATTTATTTGTTTATTAATAAAATGTGAACCAACAACCAGCAGAACACGGACAGACAGCAGACTTTGAACCATTTTTACCTGTCTGTTACTGGTCTGGGAAAACATCAGAAAAATAAATAAGCAAGTTACTCCAAATGTTATTTATTTCTTTATGACAGAAAACCACCCTACAATCACCCTAAATACTGGTTCAGATGTCTGCTGTCAGTCAGACTATAGTGTTTACTGTAAAAAGAGAGAAGAGGCTAGGGACCAAAGGCATCAGTCAGACATGACCTCATATCTGTGGTGCTCTATGGTCCACATTCTTAAAGCAAACAGATATGATGACATAGACCCAGCAGCCATGTCTTTGGTCTCCAGCAGAAAAAGTTTCCTTTCTGTGAAGAACTGGACTTCAGGCTTGCTTAAAAGTGAGTTAGCAACACCTGAGGTTTGATCAGCAGCAGCTGAAGTCACAGACAGCACATGCAGAACTCTGGATTCTACTTTGTTGGTTTCTATGAGGTAAAGTCCTGCTGTGGTCATCCTCAAATAACTGAGCGGTTGTCCTCAGCCTGTTTGACTGAACTGTTCTCAACCAAGTCAACCTCCAGAAAGTCCAATGGGTTACTGTCCTGAGATATATTTTTCTCTTCTTCTGTGTTCTTGCTTCTGTTCTTGTTTCTGTTCATTCTTTGGCACACTCCAGACTTGGCCACACCAACCAGAGCCAGGCAGACAGCACTGAGTCCCATTCCTGCTGCACATGAGTAAAAAGCTGCTCCATAGTTCTGAGTGACATCCACCAACACACCTGAAGGCAAAGAGAAGTCAGATGTTAGGATTTAGAGACTTTCACAAATGGTTCAAATAAAACAGCAAAAGAAGCTAACTTTACCTCCTAGTGGGGGCCCAGCCAGGCCAGCAAAGCTCTGGATGAAGACGTAGACTCCAACACATGAAGGCAACTTCTGGATGCCAACCACTTCCACCTCAGCCAGCAGGGGGATGTGTGTGGAGCCAACTGTGCCCATGAAGAAGCCGTAGAGAGCACAGCAGACCAACAGGCCCCAGAACTCCCACACAATAGTGAAGGCCACCAGAACCAGGGACATGAGAATTACACACCCCAGCAGTACATGGGTCTTCTTACAGTGAACTTTGTTTAACACTACGCCAATGGAAAAGCGGCCAAAGATTTCAGCCACAGCCATCACAGACAGCATGTAGGAGGCCATGCTGGGCTCCACGCCCTGGCTTTTGCTCAGTTCAATGATGTAAAGTTGTGGAGCAAAGAAGCCCAACGTTGCAAACAGGCCGAAGAGCGAGTACCATATGAAGGCACCGTCTTTAAGCATAGAGAAGTCCAAGAGTTTGGGGGTGGAGGGCTGGAGGGGACAGGCTTCTCCCTCTGATAGTTCTACATCAAGCTCCTCCTTGACTGGGCTGGGAGGGGTGCTGGGGGGGGCGCTGGGAGGCATGGATGCTGATTTCTCCAGGATCTCTTTGTCCTGATCCCCCCACCGCATCAGAGCCTTTGCCTCTGTTTCAGCGTTTCCGAGGTCTTCGTCAGACGTTGAGAGGGACGTTACACCTGAGTCCCCAGAACCCTGGGAGATGGCTGAGCTGAGGGAGGTTCGTGTTTGTTCGTTCTCCAGCTCATAATCACTTTGGATCTGCTTCAGAGACAGGGAGTCTGAGTCACTGTCCTCCTTTACAAGCTCCGACTCAATTCTGATTGGACGTAGGAGGATGCCAAAGCCAATAACAGATGCCTGCATGACGCCGAGAACAACCAGACAGTAGCGCCAGCCGATGACCTCCTTCAGTCTGGTGAAGGCTGTAGAGACATGTTCACTGTGATTCATATTGTTATTGTTTTAATGTAGAACATAATTACAACTATTATGATACTTTCACGTAAAGGTTTCTACTTCTAGAATGACTCCCAACTGTCCTCACACCCTTAAATCCACAAACTTCACTGTTTTATTGGCATTTCATGTGACACACAACAGTCCATCATTTAAGTTCTATTTCTAGCCTCAGATGTTTGTTAGAGAACATCAGAGAACAAGCAGCATCATGAAGACCAAGGACCACAGCAGACAGCTCAGGGAGGAAATTGTGGAGAAGTTTAAAGCAAGTTAGATTCTACAACAATATCTCAAGTTTTGACATCTCTCAGAGCTCATCATCTGAACATGGAGAGATGGAGCAACTGCAGACCAAACAAGATGTTGATGTCCACCTAATCAAAGACACAGCCAAGAGGACTATGGTAACTCTAGAGGTGCTGCAGAGATCCACGGGTTAGGTGGAGGAACCTGCCATAGGACAGCTACTTGTCTAGCCTTTGTGAAAGATTGGAAAAAAGAAAGCCACAAGGCAAGTAGGAGACACAGCAAACATGTTGAAGAAGGTGCTCTACTCAGAGGAGTCCAAAACTGAACTTTTTTGGCCTTCATGCTACTGCCATAGTGTATGGCAGAAAAATAATACTGCAAATCTACCTGAGCACACAATCCC
Organism: Girardinichthys multiradiatus; assembly: GCF_021462225.1. Lineage (NCBI taxonomy): Eukaryota > Metazoa > Chordata > Actinopteri > Cyprinodontiformes > Goodeidae > Girardinichthys > Girardinichthys multiradiatus. The sequence continues at coordinate 466,311 of NC_061818.1, forward strand.
TACTGTGACACATGATGGTGGCAACACTATTTGTTTGGCAGGGACAGGAAGAAGCTGGTCAGAGACGATGGCAAGATGGATGGAGCTAAATCCAGGACAGACCTGGAAGAAAACTTCTTAGAGGATGCAGAATACCTTAGACTAGGTTGGAGGTTCTCCTTCCACCAGGACAACCACCCTAAACATACAGCCAGATATACAATGGGGTGATTTAGATCAAAGCAGATTCATGAGTAAGAATGGCCTAGTCAAAGTACAGAATCAGTGACAAGACTTGAAACTTGATTGTTACAGACACTCTCCATCCAATATGGGTGAGTTGAGCTGCTTGCAAAAAAGACTGAAGAAACATTTAGTTGTGTAGAAGCTGTTGAAGACAAATGCCTAAATGATTTACAGCTGGAACTACAGCCATATACAAATAATTCAGAAATCTGAAAATCATCTATGATTTTCCTTCCATAGCCAGAAAATCCTAATTAAAGACATGGATGTTTGTGACTGCAACCTGACAAACACGTTGCAACATTAAGGTACTTTACATGTTTGATAGCATCAAAGAACATTTCTCTGACAGGAGTTCAATAATAGGTATGTTTAATTCTGTGCTTTTTAGATTTTCTATGTTATAATGGGCAGAAAAAGTAAGATTTAGGAGACTGCATAACTCACCAGGTGCAAATGCGAACATGGCGAAGGATTCTCCAGAGGAAGCGATGGAAGTGACGAGGGCTCGCCGCCTGGAAAAGTACTGGGCTAGGATGGTGACCGTGGGGAGGAAAGCGAGGCAGAAGCCAAACCCTAAAAAGAGACGAGAAAAGAAAAAGGGGACATGACAGCCACTGGTCCGATTGATAGGAACACTGCATGGCTAGGGGGGTGGGTCAAAGTGTCAAGCCGCCGTGTCCCTCCTTTGTCAAAGATGGCAGGCTGCTTGAGAGGAGACAGGGTTGCTACAGCCACGGCTGGAAGACAAAATGCATGTAAAGACAACAAAAGACAAAGGGAGAGAGAAGAAGGAATTGTAAAGTTAGCCATGTTCCACTGGAGAGGCAGACATGGTATTCATGGTGGGAGAGCTAGCAGTGCCTTCTGTTAAAAAAATAATAATGTTACTGTTCTCTAATACAAAGATTACTAATTTAGTCATATTCCAAGATATCATTTCCCCCCAGAAATGTTATACTGTTATCTCAGGCTTGTGTTGTTTCTGTCTGTCCCTCCTAGAAAGCTTTTGCCTGGTTCACAAGGCAACGTTTTAAAACTGTTGCTTGATTTCAAAACCTGATGATTCCCTTAGCTCTTAGCAGCCATGACTTTATGGGATTCTTCTTAAATAAAATTGATTCCATTAAAAATAAAATCTTTGACATACTCCTGAAGATGATTACTTCATCCTCAGCAAGTGAGACAACATTGGAAATAACTGCAGAACCTGATCTGTGTTTGGACTGTTCTGATCCTGTGGAGCTTCCTGAGTTATCAGAAATATTAACTTCATCTAAACCTTCAACTTGTATGTTAGACCCAATCCCAACCAAATTATTTAAGGAAGTGTTCCCTCTGATTACCAGCCCTGTTTTAGATATGATTAATCTATCTTTAGTAAATGGATCAGAACCACAGGCTTTTAAGTTAGCTGTAATTAAACCTTTACTTAAGAAACCTTCACTTGATCGAGATGATTTAATAAACTACAGACCTATATCCAATCTTCCATTCTTATCTAAAATTCTTGAGAAAATAGTTTCTAATCAAATGTGTGAACATTTATACAGCAATGACCTGTTTGAAGAGTTTCAGTCAGGTTTCAGAGCTCATCATAGCACTGAAACAGCTCTGCTGAAAGTCACTAATGATATTCTTATGGCCTCAGATAATGGACTTGTGTCTGTTCTGGTTCTGTTAGATCTCAGTGCTGCATTTGATCCAGTCGACCATAATATTCTCTTAGAAAGGCTGGAATATGCTGTAGGGATCAGGAGAACAGGGTTAGGCTGGTTTAAATCTTATCTGTCTGACAGATTCCAGGTTGTTCATGTAAATGATAAATCATCTTTAAACTCCAGGGTTAATTGTGGAGTACCACAGGGTTCAGTACTTGGGCCAATTCTCTTTACTATATGCTTCCAATAGGTCAAATTATCAGGCAGCATAGGATAAATGTTCACTGTTACGCTGATGATACTCAGCTTTACTTATCCATAAATCCTGATGAGCCCAACCAGTTAGATAGACTACAAGCATGTCTTGAAGATATAAAAACTTGGATGACTTTAAATTTTTTGCTTCTAAATTCAGACAAGACAGAAGTTGTCGTCTTTGGACCGGAGTATTTAAAAAAGAAACTGCTTAGTCAGTCAATTAACCTGGATGGCAATAAATTGACCTCCGGTAATAAAGTAAAAAACCGTGGTGTTATTTTTGACCAGAACATGTCATTTACGGTGCCTTGTGAAAGTATTCGGCCCCCTTTAACTTTTCAACCTCTTGCCACATTTCAGGCTTCAAACATAAAGATATAAAATTCAAATTTTTTGTGAAGAATCAACAACAAGTGGGACACAATCATGAAGTGGAATAAAATTTATTGGATGTGTCAAACGTTTTTAACAGATAAAAAACTGAAAAGTGGGGTGTGCAATATTATTCGGCCCCCTTGCATTAATACTTTGTAGCGCCACCCTTTGCTACAATTACAGCTGCAAGTCTCTTGGGGTTTGTCTCTATCAGTTTTCACATTGAGAGACTGAAATTCTTGTCCATTCTTCCTTGTAAAACAGCTGGAGCTCAGTGAGGTTGGATGGAGAGCGTTAGTGAACAACAGTCTTCAGCTCTTTCCACAGATGCTCGATTGGATAGAGGTCTGGACTTTGACTTGGCCATTCCAACACCTGAATACGTTTATTTGTGAACCATTCTATTGTAGACTTGGCTTTATCGTCCCAGTCTCAGGTCTCTTGCAGACTCCAACAGGTTTTCTTCCAGAATGGTCCTGTATTTGGTCCCATCCATCTTCTCATCAATTTTTACCATCTTCTCTGTCCCTGCTGATGAAAAGCAGGCCCAAACCATGATGCTGCCACCACCATGTTTAACAGTGGGGATGGTGTGTTCAGGGTGATGAGCTATGTTGCTTTTACACCAAACATATCGTTTTGCATTGTGGCCAAACAGTTTGATTTTGGTTTCTTCTGACCAGAGCACCTTCTTCCACATGTTTAGTGTGTCTCCCAGGTGGCTTGTGACAAACTTTAAACGAGACTTTTTATGGATATCTTTGAGAAATGGTTTTCTTCTTGCCACTGTTCCATAAAGGCCAGATTTGTGCCGTGTACGACTGATTGTTGTCCTATGGACAGACTCTCCCACCTCAGCTGTAGATCTCTGCAGTTCATCCAGAGTGATCATGGACCTCTTGGCTGCATCTCTGATCAGTCTTCTCCTTGTTTGAGATGAAAGTTTAGAGGGACGGCCGGGTCTTGGTAGATTAGCAGTGGTCTGATACTCCTTCCATTTCAATATGATTGCTTGCACAGTGCTCCTTGGGATGTTTAAAGCTTGGGAAATATTTTTGTATCCAAATCCAGCTTTAAACTTCTCCACAACAGTATCTTGGACCTGCCTGGTGTGTTCCTTGGTCTTCATGATGCTCTCTGTGCTTTGAACAGAACCCTGAGACTATCACAGAGCAGGTGCGTTTATACGGAGACTTGATGACACACAGGTGGATTCTATTTATCATCATCAGTCATTTGGGACAAGATTGGATCATTCAGAGATCCTCACTGAACTTCTGGAGTGAATTTGCTGCACTGAAAGTAAAGGGGCTGAATAATATTGCACGCCCCACTTTTCAGTTTTTTATTTGTTAAAAACGTTTGACACATCCAATAAATTTCATTCCACTTCATAATTGTGTCGCACTTGTTGTTGATTCTTCACAAAAAATTAGAATTTTATATCTTTATGTTTGAAGCCTGAAATGTGGCAAGAGGTTGAAAAGTTCAAGGGGGCTGAATACTTTTGCAAGGCACTGTAAATCCCATATTAAACAGGTTTCTAGGATTTTCTTCTTTCATCTCCAGAACATTGTCAAACTTAGAAATATCCTATCTAGGAGTGACGCTGAAAAACTAGTCCATGCATTTGTTACTTCAAGGCTGGACTATTGTAATTCTTTACTATCAGGATGTCCACAAAATGCAGTTAAAAGCCTTCAGCTGATTCAAAATGCTGCAGCAAGAGTTCTGATGAAAATTAAAAAGAGAGATCATATTTCTCCTATTTTAGCTTCCCTTCATTGGCTCCCTGTTAAATCCAGAATAGAATTTAAAATTCTCCTCCTCACATATAAAGCCCTTAATGATCTAGCTCCATCATACATCAGAGATCTGATTGGTCCATATGTTCCTAACAGAGCACTTTGTTCTCAGACTGCAGGTTTACTGGTGGTTCCTAGATTCTCTAGAAGTAGAATGGGAGGCAGATCCTTTAGTTATCAGGCTCCTCTCCTGTGGAACCAGCTCCCAGTTTTAGTCCGTGAGGCAGACACCCTGTCTACTTTTAAGGCTAGGCTTAAAACTTTCCTTTTTGATAAAGCTTATAGTTAGAGTGGCTTAGTTTATCCTGAACTATCTCTGTAGTTATGCTGCTATAGGCTTAGGCTGCTGGAGGACATAATGACCACTTTCACCCTCTTTGCTACATTCTCATACTACTCTCCAATTTTGCATTATTTGCTGTTATTTCAGCTTTTAACTTTATGTTCTCTCTATTCTCTTCCTAGAAGCTACAACTGGCCTGACTCTGTGTCTACCTGTGACACCTTTCTGGAGAGGGGAATCGTCTGAGCTTCTGCTGGCAACAACTTAATGCTCACCTTCTACAGATGATCCACATGACCCTGTCTTTTAGTGTTTAACCCTTTCTCTCTCCTAGACATGGCTACTGACTGAGCTTCTACTGTAACTAACTCTATGTGCTCTCTTTCAGACTCTAACCTTGAAAACTGGCTCAGAGTTTATCTGTTCTTTCTTTCTAGATGAAACGACTAAAGGAGCTACATCCATTAACATTTACTTCTCCTTCCCATAGAAAGTACTCCTGGATCAGTGCTTATTTGTTCTCTTTGTGTCTCTGCTCTGTTCTCTCAAACCTCCAGTCGGTCGTGGCAGATGGCCGCTCACACTGAGCCTGGTTCTGGTTCTGCTGGAGGTTTCTTCCTGTTAAAAGGGAGTTTTTCCTCTCCACTGTCGCTACATGCATGCTCAGTATGAGGGATTGCTGCAAAGTCAACACCAGTGACTGTCCACTGTCTCTACATGTTCTTCCAGGAGGAGTGAATGCTGCAAGTCACTGACTGGATGCAATCTGCTGGGTTTCCTTAGATAGAAAAACTTTTTATCCAATTTGAATAAATAACTGAATCTGACTGAACTGTTCAATGGTTACGATTAATTTGAATGTATGAACCTGACTGTTGTGAAGAACCTTGAGACGACATGTGTTGTGAATTGGCGCTATATAAATAAACTGAATTGAATTGAAATTGAATGATGATAATAAAATCGTAGGTATAACAGGTTTGGTCTTACAGTGTGAGGTGTCCCGGAACACAGCAAGCACAACACACACCACAAACATTTAGATGTCAGACAGGAAATCTCTAGAGATCAAACGTGAGTTCAGAATAAATAAATATGGCCCATAAGGAAGAAGCAATGGCGATAGTTTGTGGACTAATTTTAACAGAGAAAAAAACAATACAAAAAGAAAAGTTGTTGGTTAAAGGAGACACATACTGTGTGTTTACATTGTTCTCTATTTCCTGGGTAATTACAGTTCTAATAAACGTGCATAGATTTCTAGTGCACCATGGCAGCTGTCTGTCTCTGTGTTTTTATCACCTCGCTTTTTGATTGGCTACACGTCACATTCAACAGACTGCGTGCTCGTTTGTCCTCGGGGAATACCCCAAGCACTAGGATATCAGGCCAAGACGATTCAAAATGTTGAATATCTCCGATTTAAGGTAAGAGCGGCTCCAACTAGACCAGATCACTCTTAAAGCACCACACACAGCAGGTATATCTCATTAGATTATCTTTAGAGCCATCACAGGGCATCCTTAAGATTGTCGGAAGGGGAAGATAGGGTCAATGGCATAATTATCATGCTGTGTGAACCAGGCATTAGGTAGTAGACAGATCTCTCTATGTAGTGTTTCAGAGAAGTTCTTCACCTGTCAGTCATTAGACGATTCTTGAAAGGAATATACTGTTTCAGATTTTATTGACACTGCTAGAAGTCCCTTTAGTTTATAATATGTGGGCGTTAAACAAGATCACGGGGATCTGCAGAGGGAACTCCACTTTATAAAATTACACAAACATAGTCAGACAAACAAATGTTCTACATAGACAGTCAGGTAGATAGGACGAGATGTTGTTTGTGTGAGTTTCTTGTACCTGAGATGATGCCAATACTGATGTACATCTCATTGATGCCGTTGATAAAGGCAGAGGAGATCATTCCCAGGCTCATGAGGAAGCCCCCCATCATGACCACAGGACGGCAGCCGAAGCGGTTGCTAAGCATCGAAGCCAGAGGGGCTGAGGGTGGAGTTGAAACACCATAATCAATAAATGTTGTGAACGGACGCTGTAGACACTGTGGTCAGATAAGGCTGACATTAAAACAGTGAAAACAATCTATCACTATTCTTCTGATTCACAGTTCTGCACTACTTTGTGTTGGTCTACGACATAAAATCCACATGAAACAGACTGAATGTGTGACAAATGAAGTGCATGAGCTGTACATGTGTTTGGTCTTCCACCTACAACAAAGACAACATTTCAAGTCCTAGTCACTTGTCAGAAATACCAGTAAAAACATAATGACTAACCCGTGAAGGCAAAGACAAACACAGAGATGGAGATGACCCAGGAGACCCGGCTGTTGGTCTCCTTAAACTCCCTCATGAGATCCTCGAGGAACACTCCAAGGGTCTTGAGGACTCCATACGTGTTGACTTCCACCATGAAGAAGGCCACAGCCACGGCCCAGCCCCACCCCCCTTCTGGCACCTCTGGGTAAACATTTGGACTCAAACAACGAGGTACTTTGGGAATCTTCATGGCTACAAGAGGCCTCCTGGTAAGAGAAACAGACATGAACATGAACCATAGCATGGCTCAGCAGAAAGACGAAGCTGCAGACATGGATTCTGTGTCGTCGTTTGAGGGGTGGAAGGATGTGGGGAGCTTCTTTGGTTCTCAAATTGTTCTACAAATAATTGTTGTACGATGAGTTGCATTTTAGCAGGTATGACCTTCACAGAGGGGATGTTGCCATTATTAATCAGAAGTGACTTGAAGAAAAGGTCATTTGACGGAAACTTGAATGTTCTAATTTAGGTTGGGTCAATAGCTTCAACCATAGTTTTTTTCTTTCCCATATTTAGATATCCTCTGATAGTGACATACAAAATGGCTGAATGTTGAAGCATTGAAAAAGAGGAAATTAATCTTAAATCATTTAGTGTCATTTCATGCTAACAGCACACACTCTACAGACGGGTCAGTGGTGTTGATGTTCTGCAGTCCGAATGACTTAAGTCCCAGAACAATTAAGCTAATGCATTGGCTCACTTTTTCTTTCTGAAAGACATAAAAGTACCTCCAAAAAAACAAAACAAAAACATTCCAACAACAAACCTTAAGTTTACCTTGATCTTCATTTTGTGTCTAAACATATAAAGTATTACTGTGTTAAATGTGGGCTGAAGTTACCAGATGGGACTAAGAATCCCAAGCAGACATAAGGAGATTTGAAACCTGTTTTCCCTCTGAAATATGATCCATGTCCACACATATGCAGCTTTTTAAAGTCTCATCTACTTTAGATTTTGAACCACTGATTCATTTAAATGTTTTTTTAATGTTATTTTTTATAACTAATTCAGGAGCAGTATGTATTTTGTGTAAACGCTGTTGGCTTTAGGTTCTATGTAAATAGAAACCCTCATCTTTTTGTTCCTGAGCTTCAAATGTATAGAACCAAGTATTTTCTAGAAACGGTTTGACTACCTTTGATTCTTGCACTTTCCATGCATTAGATTAGGAACTCACTGTCCTCAGCCTGTGGTCTCAGTCTTTCAGGTGCTATGTTGGTGCAAATGCTGTGTTCTGTAAACAGTGTTCACTGCAGGGTTAATCTGTTGTTAGGGCTGCATAAAATAGGGACAGGTGTTTAGGACCACATAAAAACGAGAGCAATACCATTAAGGCCTGATGAGCCATTTTAAATAAAGCTCCTCCACTATAGATAACTGTCCCAACACAAAACATTTTTAGATCATAGGTCATTTTCATAGCTGTAAGCTTATTATCTCAGATGTAAGAGTGAACTGTAGGGGGTCTGATACGTTTATACTGATTAAAAAATGTTTTATTGCAGAGACTTTGACTTGTTGCGTCAGGATCAGCACCAGGTCAACTGGCAACCAGTTCCACCGAGACACTTAAACACTTTAATGAACAAAGCAGATTCTAGTGAGAGCTTCCAGTGAACTACACACCAGATTTTATTGTGGTTCAATTTCATTTATATTCATATCATAACAACTGAATAGCAGGTATCTAAGACTGTCTCAGGAATCCTGTCAGAAATAAGTTGTGGGCTAGTTTTAGGCAGAAGCAAGAAGCACTGCCAGTTTACATTACCTCACCCTGTTTTAAAGGGTTACATATTTATTTATTGCATAATATTGAGTATGGACATCAGGCAAGCAATGGTGACTATGTCTTTTTATTGAGTCCTCTCATAAGTTGACTGAATATTAACAATAATTTATTACTTAGTAACCACACCCCAGAAAACTGTGAACAGAGATCAGAACATACCCTGGTTCTAGCTTCTGAATGCTGAAAACTTGCTACTTTTCCTCGTGTTGTTATTAAATGTCTGTTTTAGAGACAAACTCTCAATCAACAATTTTCACCTTGACTGTCTGGTAGAAAACACAGACTGCTGTTGGTAATGCTGCTTCACTAATAACTAATATGAGATCCTATACTGAGTTATACTCGCAATCTGTACATCTGTGATGGTTAAAAAATTTGTGACACATTTGGCGTGATGTCACCTCTACTCCTAACAAATCACTAATGACCACTTAAAACAGGAATATTTCTCTAAGTGAAATCATTTAAATTAAAATCAACTTTTCAAGAACATGGAGATCGAAAGTTAGACATAATTTTGATTGGTAAATCTTTAGTTTTCCTGCCATCTTTTAAAGCTTCTCAGACCAGTTATCCATTTCAGTACACAATCATCTATGAAATTAATCAATATCCAAAAAATGTTATGAGCTCATTCATTTTTGACTTTTAAACTCTTCTACTTCGTTATCAAATTGCATTCAGAGCCCTTTCTACGCTATTCATGCTCACGTTTTATCCAAAGAACTTTACGGATTATTTTGAAATGATTTTGTAATTCTAATCCTAAAATGTGTTTTTGCTAGCAGCGCGCACTCCGCGTGGTATTTGGTGAAACTGCTTGTTTTTGACTCAGACCATTTTAACCGGATTGGTCTGGTTTTTATCGGTATGTTTAGCGTAAAAGAACCGTGCTCTCGTCTTGTTTTCTGTGTTTGGGTTGTACGCACTGCAGAGGCAGCGGGATGATGTCAACGTGCCGCATGCGAGAGGTTTCTCCCACACTGATGCAGGCAGTTACCCCCGGGTCTAAATTTGCCCCTGCTTGCCTGGCAGCGCCTCACAACAGGAAGAGCTCTTCAAACATTTCACTTGGACCAGATTTCCCCCTGTTATCTTAACCAAGTTGGAACTAGCTTATAAACGTCTTTTTGAAAAGGAATGATAGTAGACGGAACATTTACGTATCAGTAAAAAAAAAACAACATTATATTTAATAAAAAGTTAAATTTAAAATAAGTAAAGACTTGCATTTGCAATGAAGCGGATAGGAGGCAGGCTGACAGCCGCTCTTGTGTCTGACCCAAGAACGGAGGTTAACCAGCATCTTGGAGCCAAGTTCACACTTACCGGCAGAGCTGAGCAGTGGATGGGAGGCAGTCTTTTGAATCTTGTGGACTTCTTGCTTCCTTTATCTGTTGGTCATTTTGGTATCTTTATGATTTCTAAAGATTGGTATTTTTCTTAGTTCGACAGAGCAGCAGTTAAACACTTATATTTTTTAAATATTTAAATATCTAAAACGATATTTAAATATTTTTCGCGCTAAAATTTAACTATTTGTTAAATACATCTACTTCCTCAGTGTGTAAGTCTTTTCTGTCAGCGGCAGCATCCTTTGTCTTCAGAGTTATGTCCTGCCTGTCTTCGCAGCCCTTTACCGGCTTCAGCCGGTATATTCAAACGCGGGCACGCGGGTCCCCGGCTGCATGAACGCGCAGCTCTTCACTGCGCCCACGCGTCTGCCGTACACGTGCATCTTCAATGTGCCTCGAGCCGTCGCTGTCTCTCTCGTCGCGTTTACTGTAACATGAAAAAAAATGTACCACACTAAAGAAAGGACGATTAACTGTGGCCTTTATCAGACACAAAGGGGGAAAAACTGATATTTTGAATAGTTTGCGTTTCTACGAGAACCAAATCGGGGTTTCCGTTAGGTAGAATGTAATTTGTCAGATTTTACCATGGATCCTGAATGCAGATTCGCCAGTTGGCGCGCGCTACGTATACCTTGCGCATACCGGTTGCGCGGTTGGGATGAGCAGGTTTATTCCGGTCTAGAGGTGGTTTGAAACAGTTTCCCATTCAGCCTGCTGTGGTAGCGTCTATCTGTGTTCTGTTAAATTTTAATGTCACAAATCATTTATAAAAGGAACATTTCAGTGTGGTTATAAAAGATCATAGTTGGCTTTTTCTTTTTCCTTTAGCTGTTCTTTTTCCTGTTTTTCTTTTAGCTTAAGAACTCCATTAACTTGAGAAGTAAACAGCAGAAATAATAAATATCTATCTAAAATACATGGATTTTATTGCTGTAATTAACCGTATTTTTGTAAATAATAAGTACTTAATTCATCAAGTAAATTAAAAACAGTCATGCTGCAGTTCACTGGTGTAGAGGGCGTGAGAAATGAGAAGAGGAACATCAGGCTGTCTGGTAAAATATTAAAGATGCTTTTACATAAGTGGAGTTTGTCCTGAAAGTTGACTGCAAAGATTATGTAAGTCCCTGACCGTTTTCTATAGAAAATATTCTCTAAGTTTCTTCATGTGTAATTCAACTTAGCAATGTTTAATGTTGATGAATATTTTTAGCTAATTCAGCCAGTATTAAAGCATGTGATATGTAAAGTTGACATACCTTTCTCGCAGGTGTGATGATTTTTCAGACTTCCATGGCATGTTCTGAAGGCCCTTGGCCTCATATACTTGTATGGAAAAAGCAGGGGTGTGTCTAAGACAAGGCCGGACCAGGTCCTGCCCTAAATTTTGATAGGGCACACTATTCATTCATGAATAAAGTTTGTGGGTGGATGTTGCACTTGGCAAATAATATTCACCAACAAAATGGTAAATGTTAAAAAGATTGATTTTCTTTTACCTCAAAACATAATCACAAGTTTTATGTAGTGATGTGGTCTATACTAGAAATGTACAAGTGCTCCATGAAATATTGGAGGGCAAATGGATGGACAGACAGATCTATAAAAGCCTCTTTTCTATGTGGCCAAGGATGTCACTAGTTTGCTTGTAATGAAAACACAAATAACACATGTCTGAAATCTAAGGAGGCTATGGTGTCTGATTAAAGGACATTTGTAATCCAGCAGTCAATCTGTCAGTGAGCATTGGGTAGCTCTTGAAAAATTCAAAAATATTCATCAAATTCTCATCAAACCTGCTTCTTTTAAAGCCAACATTTGCTGTGTTCAGAGGAATTTCTTCACACGTAGTCTTCTTGACTCCCACAAATATATATATTTCATTTCATTTTATGCCAAATAGTACAGGTTCCTTCTGTCAAGTTGTGTCTGAAAATCCAGTCCAGATCAAACAAACAGACTGTACTGTATCAAAATTCACCTCAGAGATGACTTTCAGGGTGCCTCCCTGAGGTGACCCGCTCCAAACAAAGAAAACACCCCTTGTGCAGTAGAAACTCAGGTTTTTCACTCATCCTTTGTTATCAAGATCTTTGTTTTTCCAACCCATTACACGTAAATGTTGGAGGTTCTCTCTGCTAATATCTTCTATCTCCTCTCCCCCTCTTTGTTCTCAGATCCAATTTGTTTTTGTGTTATCTCAGCAGCATGTAGTCCCTCAAGGTGGATAGTTTCAGCCAACAACAGATTTGTTGTTATTGGTGAAAAGTTGCAAGGTTGAGCGAATGAAGTTTCATCACTGTTTAAGCTGTAGATTGGAGTACACTGTGGTTGAAAGGTTGCTCAAGCATCACAGGATGTGTTGCGACCTTGTAGCTTGCAGTTGAAAGCCAGAAAGCAGAAATGAGAACATTTAAGCCATAAAAGGGGTGGACTTTAGAATGCCTGAACCACAGATGGTGGATAAGAAAACTCACAGCACAGCAAGTGGAAACAGTGGCTGTGAAAAGTTGGCACAAGTATACCTTTTTAATATCGCTACAGGGAAATGTCTGTAATTGGCTGACCCTTTAGCCACACCCTACACCTGGGAACATGATGTAAAAACACAACAGAACAGCATAAAGAAATCTGAACTACTCAAAAAGTAAGGAGAAGAACTCCAAGGTAGCTGTTGTTGACTCTACTCTGCTGAGGTTTTCATGTTTTAACATGACCAGCTACCATTCTTTCCAAAAGCATAATAGTTTATATTTTTGCAGTTAGAATCTACAAAATAAAGAATTGGTGCAGCAACAATTAACAGTGTGCACAATACTTTGACCCCGCTGATGATAACAAAGACTGGTCAAAGTTAATTTTGAGAGAACACGTCACAAATGTCCAAATTCTGCCTGTCTACATGGAACAAAAACAGCATTTTTAGATTAGTTTTTAAAATGAGCCAATACCTATTAATGAACAATAGCATGTAAATAAGTGAGATTATAGTTAGGTGGTCCCATTATCTGGTTTATGTTAAGCACATAAAACTAAAAAGAAAAATAATCAAATGTAATTCTACTAATAAAATGTAGAAGCACAATAAAATAGACAAACTTAAATTTTGTTATGTTGACATTTCTGGCTTTCCATGAGTCATAATTTAAGATATTCTCTAAAAGAGGTGATGAGTGAGCGTTCCCATATATATTATTTGGGATTATATTCCAGATAACATATGGATGAAGAAAACAAATAGCTTCACCAAAAGCAGTTTTCCTGAATTAATAAATTGGAGTAAAAGTGGAGGAGGAGCATAACCATGAAATACGGTATAAGCTAATACAGAATTATTTTACAGTGACATTGATGGCAATATTTAGGCTTTTTATCATCTAACACTTTTAAAGATTGTTTATAAACTGGTTCAGTTTTAGTGTTATTTTGCAAGCTGATATCCAACTTTCTATGCAATATGTCATGTTGCAAAATGATCTTAAACATTCATTTTTCCAGATGTTATTTCCTTCCAACAACAAACTTCAGTTTATTTATTTGGATTTTATGACCGACACAAAGTGATGCATATATTGTGATTCGGATGAAACATGACAATGGTTTTCTAAACTTGTTACATATAATGATTCAAAAAGGGTAGTATGCATTTGTACTCTGCTCTCTTTCTGCCGGTACCCTAAAATGAAGTCTAAATCTACCTGTTGCCTTGAGAAATCACCTAAATATTAAAAAAGGTTAATTTATGTGTAATCTAATCTTAGCTGTTCACTCATCAGACCAAGCAATACAGCAGACAGGTCAGGGAGAAGGTTCTGCTGAAGTGTAAAACCTACCAAGACATGGATGTCCACCTAAACTGGCAGGCAGGGCATTAATCACAGAGGCAGCCAAGAGGTCCATGGTAACTCTGGAGAAGCTGCAGAGATCCACAGCTCAAATGGAAAACAGGATGACAGGTGTGAACCTGTGCATGATGTTTGATTCTCCACTTCACTTCACTTCATCCTACATTATAACACAGTTAGGATCTTAGTTTGGTTTACATTTTAAGATCACATGAAAATTTGTTTTCGACAGAATCAGTAAATAATACGACTGATCTTTTTTCTGTTGTGTCAAATTGTCTCTCACTTCCTGTATCTGAAAGCACAATGCACATAACATTTTAACACCTAAGCAACAAGACTATTGCATTTGCTATGTGCAAACAACATACATTTCTAGTAGATTTTCCTGACATTTGCGTCCTTTAACAAAACCTGCAGTTAACAAAAAGGTTCCAGGAGATCATAAGGTTTGTATTGCACAAATGTTTTAGTCAGGACAAAAAGTCTTCAGCTGGTTTCGGGAGCAAGGCAATAAGTTCACTGAACTCCAGTGGTAGCCCTAGCCACCAGATCTCAATCTGGCAGAGCACCTTTGGGATATGGTGGAAAAGGAGATTCCCACCATAAATGTTATGTCAACAAATCTGCAGGAACTTTGTGATGCTATTGTAAAATCTGGAGCAAAATCAGGAATGTAGATTAAGGTAGTTCTGATGGTAAATCAAACGAAGCACTGTGGTGTACCAAAAAAGTGAGTGTATGTATTTAACATACAACAGAATGAAGACGTGTTTCTCCCTGAAATGAAAAAACTAAATGTTTGGGAGGGTTTTAAACACCGAGTTGTTAAACGTGAATTGTTCAGTGTATCGAGGTATTCCGTATCCAAACTTAGAGGAGTCAGACGTTTTATAAGAGGAAAACGGGATGCATGGTGACAGACATTCTTATTTTCATTGGTCTGAAAGTGAGACACCTTTGTTGTTGCAGCTGTTGGTTGCTGTCCTTTCTAGACAATATTATTGGTGCTAGAAATCAGTGATTTTTGGGAGCTACTTTAGTTTATTAATTAGGGATGTTTGAACTCTGTTTGGTCACATTCAGGTTAGAAACACAGAGAATTACTAACAAGCCACAGAAGGAGGACTTCCATCACTTCATTTGTTTTAGGTGGGAAAAAATTTGCTCTTCTGTTTTCATTATCTGATAACCTGTTACCTCATGCACCTGTCAGTAATCCCACTTGTTTCTACCATTATTAGGTCAGAAATCTACAGTTATCATTGGCATTAATGTCATGAAATTTGGACTTTAAATGATGTTTGAAGATTAACTGTTTTCCAGGGTGCAATGTTCATACAACAAGTAGTCTATTAGATTTGAATCTGTATGTATAATTTTGAACATGCGTACATTAAAGTGGAATTAATCCCAATGTAAAAGCATAACCCCACCCTCAGACAGATTTTGAAAAATGCCACCAAAGAGGGCAGTGCCAAGAGTCACTTGGCACTGTGGAGGACAGAATAGGTCCAGTTCTGAGTAGTAAGGGGATGTTAGCAGCATCATAGCTAGCATGGGCTAATGTTCAAAGCAGTAACAAGCTTTCAGAAAGTTTACATTTATATCTAGATTTATATTATCTCCAGTAAAGCATATGACCAAAGGCATAAAGCATAAAAGGATATGATCAATGCTCGCAATTCCAACTCCTGTCTGAGTGAGATGGTTTTATACCCCAACACAGGGCTCTGATGCACAGATGTACCAAGATGTACCGTATTAACCAATTGGAAAATGCAACTGCAGTAGCCACCGTTCAACCCAAAGAGGGTACCACTAAGATGCTTTTAGGACCAATATTTACATTAAAATGTAGAAAAATTGCACAATATCATAAAGATAGCACCTCTAAGGCCCAATTTATACAGTTTATCTCCAAAAAAAGTTGATTTTTGGTTTAGTTCCACTTTAAAGAAAATCCAGAATAAATTCACACTCATGCACCCAACTCATACCTTTTTAAAATCACTGAAGTTGTAAGTTGTATCACCATTCCACCCCGCAAAAAGCCAGGTTTAAATGCATTTTTAAAAAGTCTACATGAACATTCGACATTCAGGGCTATAATTATTTGATGTAAACATCTGCCCAGAACTGTACTTCCTGGACTTAAGATATTGACTGTTCTTAGATAGTCCATACAAACCCACATTAAATAAAAAGTTGGAATCCTGGTAGAAAAATTTCATTTGTAAAAATCACAAATATCTATAAGCTAATAAATTATTTTTAAAAATGCATGACACAAGACAGGACACTGATATTGTTTTGCATAGTTTCAGTCTTCTATGAGTTTAATATTTAGTTTCTTCTTTTTTTGGTCTTGTGCAATTGGCAAGTTACATTTTACTTTTACAAAACATATGAGGCACAAAGAAACATACAGTACTTATTCACCTTCTGAAAATTCTCCAGGAGGCATATACAGAAACACTGAATGTGATAAAATGCTATGCACAATAAAATATATGTGAACTGAAATACTAAGAAAAAACCTAATTGTGCTACAATAATGCATGTCAATAGTATATTTGACAAGTAACAATAAAATAAAAGTTTTGGGTATATTTCGTACCCACGCATGCACCTCATATTTCCAGAAAAGTCATCATGTTGACTTGTTTTGGGTGTTGTATAAAACCAACAGTGATCATTGTCAAATGTTTTTTTGGAAATCACAGACAGCTTGTTTTCCCTACTGTATGACCTTTAAGTGTTTTCTACTCTTCACTCAGTAATTATTTGACACTTGATTTTTCTGTTCATCTTGCTGGCCGATGCCTGTGTTTGTTCTTCTACAGCCTCACTCCTGGCCACCTCCAGTCCTGCTGCGGCACCAACCGATCTACCAAAACACATCAACACACTTGTTAGTTTTGCCTACAGTATTTTCCACAGCCAAGGTCCCAAATCTTTACAATCAGGACAATTCTGGCATATGTTCTATGGATTTTAGGAGTTTTTTATTGTTATTTATGAATCACTTTTAGAGCATTTTTTTTGAGTTTGATTATCAGTCTCAACAATTGAGCTGGCTGGTTTCGGGACAAAGGGACAGTTCCGATTTTTAAAGTGAGGTTTATGCGAAGTAACTGCCAGTAATAGGTTGTTTTAGTACAGGAGAAAAGATGCTATGTTGCAGTAAGTTTGTAGAAAAATAAAGAATCCTTTAAGAGGAGGAAGGCTAACATTTAATCAGACAGACGTAGCTGATTTTAGCAATTTAAAACAAGTCAAATTGAAAGTGTTCATATCCATGGGATAAAACGCTATCATAGCGCTTATTAACTGTCTACATATTAACAAGAAATTGTTAAGTTTGTCATAATACCCCGGTCAGAATTCTGCACCATTTCTACCAAACAGAGACAGCTTTGTGCCTCATCAGTGAGTGTTTACAACCCCCCAGAGAAAGGCACAGAATCAGTGGACACCTCTGTGATTTAACAAGACGGCTTTAGGTCAATTCACATTCAACAAATTGTACCCCCATTTTGTACCTACATGTTGACATTTGTTCCCTTCACACATCATTGTCCTACCCATGTAACTACACTATTGCATTTCACGTTATTTCCCTTAGTAAATAAGTAATTTTCATGAATTATGGTGATAGAAAAATGCTCATATCACATGTATAATTTACTTCAGGAGTGGCGAACGTGCGGTTCTTCTCCCTGTGCTGCTCGCAGCGACTTCACTGATCTGTCAAAGTTCTCTTTTTAACTGCAGTTAGTGAAGTATTTTTATTTTGTTTTTTTGAGAAAAATATTAACTTCCGCCTGCATTCAACTTCTTTGTGTAGTTAGGGCGCTTTACACACGCCTGCAGTTCAGCCGCGCCCTCCTCCACCACACCGAGAAATAAAAGAAGAAAAAAGACATTTGCAGCCTCAACCTGCTTATCTACTGAGATCTTTAAAGCTAATTTTGTCAGACTGATTTACAGTTAAGGTTGTTTTAAGGCTGGAGTGCAGCTTCTCCCTCTTGCCCGTTGATAAGAGCCAGGAAACACTGCTTGGCTTAAAGTCGAGAAAGGGGGCTATGCTCTAGGTGATCATACGAACGAGTTGTGTTTTAAACTGTTTTTATTTTCAAGTAATCAGTTCAGGAATAAGAAAATCTGATATAAAAATGTTAAAAAATGTTAAGGGTTATGTTATAAGGCATTTAAATAAAGAATGTGGGGACATTTTGTTGTGCGGCTCTTTGCAGTGCTGCTGGATTATGTACTGGTTCTTGACGCTCAACTGGTGGGCCACCCCGGATTAACTTGAACAGTATATTGTTTTTTGAAAACTTTGGGTCATACCAGTTTCCTCTTGATTTTGGTTCTAATCCTCACTTCTGAAACGATTAGGATCTCTGATTAACCCAATAAAACTCCAAGCGACCTCCCGATGATACGTAATAGACGTAATTTATTGGAGTCACACAAATACATTTTCTTACAGTACCTGTGAGTAGAAGGAAGGAAGGGAGGGAGGGAGGGAGATGGATGGATGGATGGATGGATGGATGGATGGATGGATGGATGGATGGATGGATGGATGGATGGATGGATGGATGGATGGATGGATGGATGGATGGATGGATGGATGGATGGATGGATGGATGAATGAATGAATGAATGAATGAATGAATGGATGGATGGATGGACTGATGGTAATGTGGGTACGACAGGACAGGACAGTATAAAAACATACAGCAAGAGGCGGCTCCAGTTCCAACCCCAAAAAGTTAACCAACCAGAAGTACAAAGCTACGCAAGTAAAGGATCATAAAGATAACATCCAATACGGATACATTTGGTTTTGTTTTGGTTGGGAACTCAACAACCAAATCCCTCCTCACCACCTTCAATACAACACATTGATGTCTCAAAATGTGATCCGTAAAACGGATAGAAGCCGAGCTAAAAACAGCTGAATTATCCTTTACCTCACGGCCCTAATCTAATCTGCAAACACCCACAGGATGCATGCCAGATTGACATTACATTAAGTCATTACATTGCTCTTAGAGATAAAACCCCCTTCCTTTAGACCTGGAAATTTTGTGGATTCTGCAGTTGTAAATGCGGGGTCTGGAGAATGTGGTAAAATCATTGGTTCTGAACTCTTGCCAGGAAACTAGCTAGTTTGCATGAAGGTTTGATATTTCTTACAACTAACTGATGGTATCAGGGATCTATGGCTGATATTTAGCACTTCTGGATGCTCACAGGAGGGAACTCATTCATGTCATCCAGACACACAGGCCCAGCGGCAAACTCGTGCTCAGGAATGACTTCCCCCTTTTTTGCCCCGCCATCTTCAGAGTAACCTGGAGGTTGGAGAAAACAAAGGAATCATTAGGCCAAAGGTTTCCAAATCCCCAGATGCTAAATGTCCAAATCACAGTTTTCCTACATTCTCCTCAACATTTTTGCTGCTTGTGTGAAAACAGCAGACTGTATGACAAGCTTTTCAGTAAACTCAAAGGGAAATCTGTTGGTGAGAACACAAAGCAGTGCATCTCTAAATCATATACACATCAGAAAGCTAGTTGGCTGATTGAACAGGAAAAACGTTTAGAAATGGAGTGAACTTCACAGTGACATTTTTTACCTATTCTTTTTTGTAAAACAACTCAAGCTCAGTGCGCTAGAATGGAGAACATCTGTGAACATCAATTTTCAGGTCTTGCCAAAGATTCTCATTTGAATTTAGGTCTGGGCTTTGACTGGGCCATTCTAACACATTACTATGCTTTGATCTAAGCCATCCCACTGTATCTTTGGCTGTATGTTTAGGGTGGTTTTCCTGTCACATTTTCTGCAGCTCTAACAGGTTTTTTTCCAGGATTGTCCTGGATTAAATTCCATACATCCTCCCATCACCTCTGACCAGCTTCTCTGTTACTGCTGATGGAAAAAGATCTCCACAGCATGATGCTGCCACAATCCCTACATGTTTCACTGTGGGGATTGTGTGTTTAGGGTGACAGCCACAGATAGCATTTTGCATGTAGGCCAAAACACATTTTGATTTCCTTATTAGATAAACAGTACAATAAACAGAGACCAGTTTTTGGAGGAGACACATGTCACCAAAAGGAATTGATTATTATCTAAATCAAAATGGGCAAACATCCAATCAGATTACTTTAGCCACAGTCAAAAATAGAGGCGGTGGGTTCAAAGTAAAAATGCATTGTTTTGTCTAGATGAATAGCGGATTTCCTATTTTACATTTTTATTTTTGCGGTTTGTTCTCCAATGTTCTCAAACAAATCTCTAAGGCCAGAAACAGAACAAAACGAACATAGAAACAGTTTTTTTTTTATTTGTAAAGAAACTTAAAAACCATGTATCATATTTTCCTCTTTACCTTTTGCATGGCAGAGTAGGTGACTGCATCAACAATAAATACAGTATTTTCATAACTTAAGTTTAAGCAATCCAATGAACTAAACACCACCAGTGGAGCTGGTTGCTTTGATCAAAGTTTTCACAGAGGAAAAATTGCATATTTTCATTGAGGACGGATGAAGGATCCCTTCAGTGTTTACCACAATTGACGTCACCCATATTAGAAGCTCCCATTTGTCACCATGGTTACAGCTGCCGGTGTATGGTTTAAACCAGTACCACTCAGTTTCAGGGCTAAAAGCCTGACATGAGGGATCCATAACATGCCAGGCTGCTACAGACTTATTAAATATGCATAAACTTTCCTAATGAAATATTAAGTGGCTTTCTAAAATTACTGACTAACCTCTAAACTATCTAAACTATCACTGATCATTTGAAAAATCCACCAAAAAGATTTTATATTGTTTCCACTTACTTTGAAGTACTAATAATTGAATCTGTAATCAATTAAAGCCTAATCATTCATTCATATCCTATACTGCTTATTCCATAGTGGGTCTCGGGGGAGCTGGTGCCTCTCTCCAGCAGTCTACAGGCAAGAGGCAGGGTACACCTTTTCTCATTACCTTTTGCATCGAAAAGTAGGTGTCTATATTATTATGGATATATTATCTATATTATTCCATGATAATATAGATTCTAATATAGATGCTGCCCTGCTTACATGACCTCTGCTCGTACTTTGGTTACTTGCTGCCATCTGATATTATGAGCAACTATGGCAACGAGTAACCATGGCAATGAGATATTATATGCAAAAAGATTGAGCTTTTTAAAAGCAAACCATGATTCGATTGAATTGACTTTATAAAGTGCCTTGAGATGATATGTGTTGTGAATTGGCACTATATAAATAAAACTGAAATCTCCAAGACCTTCAAAAAGCCCTGGGATTTAGGAAGGAAGGAGGAGGACATTTAAACTTTTTTTATCCTAGATTATCATGTGGAATAAAAGATCTCTTGTAAATACATTAACATTCAGTGGATCACCAAGCTGGAAAATTAAGACTACTAAATTCAACATTTCCATGCTGCAGACTATATGGGCAGATGGCTTCACCAAACAGAGTGGTAGGAGTAGAGGTGGGGAGATCTTATTTGGCTTCTCTAGGAAGCAACAGTAAGGGACTGTACTGCATATTAAGGTAGCATTACATGACTCCCAATAATGTTCATCGATTTTATTTCTAACATCACAAGAGGTTTGACAGTCCTGCAACTAAATCTTTTCACTTGGTTAATTAATAAAATATTGTCATTCATGAAAGCTTAGGTTGATGAAAAACTACTGGTCCTTAAATATAAACTGTTGGCTACTACTAACCAGTGAGGGTTGCCGTGGCTTGGCCAGAGGCTGGTAAGGCAGCAGTTTCTGCATAAGATGGAGAGGAGTGAGTTTTCTGTGTGAGCTGCCCTTCCTCTGACTTTGTTCCTCCTCTGTGATTTTCATCAACACCAATGAGCCTGTAATGGAGGGACAAAGTAGCAAACCGTCATATTAAAGGGGTAACCGCATATTAATATCATCTGACTTCTGTCTTGCTTGTAACACTGCTGGAGAACAGACCCTCATCTGACTTGTGAATGTGACATGCATTCAGGTGTAGCAGAATTAGCCTCACCTGTGTTCGCAAGCCAGCTGGCACTCGCCTCCATCCTGTGGATCCACATTATAGATGAACAGCTGGCCATCGGTAGTGGCCACTAGTAACCGCAGAAGCCTCTGGTTTCTGAAACATCACAGGCAGTTTCTACTGGAACATTACTCCATCTAAAATCCTGCAATAATGGAGTCGTCACAAGGATGGTTCACTTCTTGCAGAAAACATCATTTGATGACCTCCATATTGGATTTAAATATGGCTGTTGTGTAGTTTATTAAATGTTAATCAGAATATTTATGTATGTCTTCATAGTTTGCAAACATGGTGGTGTTAGAGATGCAGCAAGAAATCAGATGGTGGCCAGAATCAGACAATCAGACAAACCAGCCATTTAGAAAATCAATAATTTAATCTTGTTAGGGTTAATGAAGCATAACATTTAAGGGATAATGGTCTGCGCTAACAGCACTCTGTATCAACTATTGTGAGTTTGGTGTAAAAATAAAGGAAGCTCACAAGCTTTATGTTGGCATATGAAGGCATGTGTGTTCATTCATTGTGTTATAATAAAGAGCTAGACTTCAGCAGGTGCTGTTCATTTCAATCTTTCACCATTGTGTACTTGACTTTTGCTACCTTTTTAATGCTCTGTGTGAAAATGCTGGGTTTAGAGATCTCAGAGTTAAGGCTATATCCTCTGGAGGGTACACACAGACTGATCTTTTAAGATAGTTACAGCCAGTTTTAAAGCAACTCCACAGTCTATAAATGATCATAACCATTTACTGAAGGAGGGCTAGGAACAAATTCTCTCTTAATTATGGTTCTCAAAGAGACCTAAGAATCAGCTGACACAGGTACCAGCAGGTTAAAGCGTTACGAGATCGGAATGCAGGCATAAAAACATGATCTTATCTCTAGCTGGTGTTGTCAAAATGGTGTCCATTGAGAAATCGAGGTTTTTTTATTTTTCTGTTGAAAGACCACTTATGTGGTGTATCTGCTGATGCTCAGAAAATGCTGATATTAAAGTAAAATCTGTCCTCTACCTGAAGCTGTAACTCAGCCATAGGAGGGCAAAGGACATGGTGGTGTTGAACAGTCATTTGCAACATTCAATGAACTGTGCAAACGTCCTGTTATTCTGTAAGAAACTGCTGGACACCAGGTGTGATACATAAAATTTGTTTAGAAAACTAGAAAAAAAAAACTAGTGGTCAACTAGAAATCCAACATGGTGGCCAACTAACATACAATCTGACAAAACAGACAGGTTTGTTGAAAACAAATAACTAGACACCCCAATAACACCTAGCTACAAGCTAGGTGTTATGAGTAAAAATGTTTTTTTCAGAGCGATTTTTAAATCCAATCTGTCAGCCATATTTGAAGACTGTTTACTGGGATCCAGTTTTCTTTATCCCTAGATATTAAACAAACTCGTGTGAAATATCATGCTTTCTGCAGTTCAACTACACACCCCAAAGAGCACAAACAATCTAAATCTTTCTCCTTTAGTTGGTAAGGAAGAGAAAGTAGCTCACGTGACTAAGGTGCAAACGTTCCTCTGACCAGATGAGAAGAGGTGAACGGTAGCGAAAGCCCGGTCCTGGCTCATCATGCCAGAAACCGGATTTGGGAGGTAGCTGCTGGCTGCTGAGAACATCTTCTCCATATAACCTGTCCACGTAGCAGCCTCATCCTCTCTCGTGGAGAAAAGTTAACAGCTACAGTTAGAGGGTTGCTGGGGGGGTTACTCACTGGTGAGTACAGTGGTAACATGTCTGAATACAGGCACCTAAAACTGAAAGATTTTCTGAAATGTTAATCATTGTTCTACAACTAGCTGCTACATTATACTTTTGGAATGCACTGAGCCTGGCCTTAAACAGATTTGGACAAATAAGAAATTCCAATAGAGAGCTGCCTATAATGTGTCAGGTTCTGATTGATGTCTTGAATTTGAACAGAACTGGATTTCCTACTACTGGATATGAATTAGAACTACTTTTTTGTAAAGTGCCCTGAGAAGACATTTGTTGTGAATTTGTTGTAAATAATCTGAACTGAACTGAGTTGCAGATTTCCAATATCTCAAGCTAAAGCCCGCTAACAATTGATCATTTCCCCAGTCTAAATCTAAGCTACCATGTGATGGCTAATAGTTTTTCAGTTTAGAAACTAGCAACATTATTTGATTACAAAAGAGGTTAACACTTCGAACATAAACCAAAAATGAATCACTCAAGGCTCCCTCAGAATTGGGCATATTGCCTGTGGATGGTTGAGGTCTCATAGTTGAGAGTACCAATTTCCTACATTTCTGGGGTCAAATTCCAACATTTCCCTCACTTTCTGCCATGGCATTGTTGGACAAGGAGGATGATCTTGTAGCTTTGGAAAAACAAAAATAAAAGAAGGATGCATATAAGTCTATTAAACGAGACTAGGGACGAAGAAGGACGATACACCTGTCAGTGTGACGCACAGAGGGGATCCTTGTGACTCAGAACAGTGTGTCACATAAAAAACAATGTGAAGACTTTTCCCCCCAGAGGAGTTTACTGTGTAACACTTTGAGTCTGCGGAGTCATGTATGCTCAGCTATGTGGGAGCCTTAAGTCTCTCTGGTGGAGGCTTACCTTGGTCCCACTTGTTCCAGTTTAAATATGTGAACAGTCTCTGTGTTGCTGGACGCACAGAGGAACTGGCCATCAGCACTGAAGGATAAGGAGCTTATGTCGACATACCTGCAGAAAAACACACACACACGAAAACCAGAGTAATCACAAAGGAACTAGATATCCGTCATCAGGGTGTAATAAAGTCTTTGTGCATTGTGCCAGCAAAGCACCACAATAATGCAGCCAAACATCTTTTATGAAATAAAATAGATGGAAAGGAAAAAACAATAAACATTTAAAATCTTTAATGTTTGGACACCAAAATGTAATTCAAATAGTCTCTAAATCTTTTTCTTATCTTTAATAAACACTTATAAAGCATTTGAAATAGAATTAATCAGATCTCTTAAAAGGTCAGTCTCAGTAGTTCGTCTGTTTGTAAAATAAAATAAAAAAGCGTATTTTAAAGTTTTTGCCACAAATAAAAACATCATATGTCTTTAAAAGTATGACTTCACTGTTGTTTTCTTATTCATTCAACGGCTCTGTTTAAGTCGGGAAAGTAAACCTCTGCTCCAGTTGGAGGTCTTTTACATCCTCCAACAAGTTTTCTTCCAGGATTGAACTGTAAGTTTTTAATCACCTTCTCATCAACTCTGATCAGCTGCTCCTCCTAGAGAAAAGCATCTCCGCAGCATGATACTGCCAATACTATGTTTCATAGCGGGAATGTTGTGTTCAGTTTTTGCTGCTGGGTGTGACTGTATTCTGCCTGATAGCAGACATGTAAAGAAGCCTTTGGGTCAGAGCTTCTTTAGGCAACAAGCATACACAGACTCTGAAGATCTCTATGACTAGAAAATATTGAACTGCAGTCCATTTACCATTCCTAGCTTCTTAGACACACCATAGCAAACAATTCTCACTATTTACCTAGGAGCATGTTTCAAAAGCTGGATTGGAGATCTTGTTGGGTCTACAGATAAGGTATTCTTGTTCATTCAGCAGTATGAGGACCATTGATAGATATTACTGGACTGGATATTGCCTATTAGCTGAATCAGTGGAGGCTATGCATTGAGTCATGTTAACAAAACCATGCTGTTCCAATGTGGGATGAGCATACACCTATGACAAAAACTGTGGTATCAGATTTTTATAAAATGTGGCTCATATCAAAGCTGAGAAAATTGCTGATGTTGTGATACATGGAAATATGTACCTTCCCCATATGTGAATCTAGAAGCAGTGTGGGAGGTGTGCATTATACTGATGACAGCTATACCTTCTGTGCCATAAAGATTGCCATGCTGTTAATTGATTTTTAACAGCTAAAGCTGCATAGTTGTGATTATGGTATGACAGTTTATTGGTTTCTCCCCTTGATGCTGGAATTTCTAAACTGATATAATAATACAGTGTTTATGCGACTCATATCACCTAGGCCCAGAGGCAGACTAGAACCAGGACATTTCCTGCTGGCTTGGCTCGCTTAGCTATCGCTGAGGGGCAGGACCAAAGGCTTGGCTTGGGCTGCGCTTGATTTTTTAAATAAACAATCCATACGGCTCACTTGGGTTTCAGCCATCCTGACTAAATGCATAGCAATGGCGCAGGTTTGTCATGAGGTAGTCATCAATGATGAGGACAGTGTTTTAGTGCTTTGCTTGTCAAAGGGCTACATATCTTAAATAATGTATAACAACACTGACCTCTTCATGCCTCTGCGGAACTCAAATGGACGCTCGCCCTCAGGAATGGAGAAGACTCGGATCACGGTACCCTGCAGAGACAGACAGATGCCAAGTATGTCTTCATTTTGGTTTGCACCAGACATATATACCAAGCTTCAAAATTCTACTTTTCATTTCTTTTTCTAACAACTTTTTGGTAACAGGTACAAGTACAAAGGAAACACTTTTTCATCCAAAAATGAATACATAATTACAGTAAGCTAAAATCTTGAGGTGGAAGAAATTGTTATGGTCTCATGAAACAAAATGAACATTTGGGTCCAGTTTTACATGTATGTTTGACACAAAAACACTACACAGGACCAAATTTAAAGCATAGTTACAATGAAACATGGTGGTGGTTACATCTTGAGTTGGGGTTGCTTTTCTTTATATGGAAATTAGGTTTTGTCAAACAAGGGAAGTTAATTTCTAGAGCACCAATTAAACACAAGGCAAACCAAAGTACGTTGCATAAAATCAAAGAAAAAAAACATTAAAATAACACAAAACAATAAAAAATAAAATATAGCATTTTGTAAAATGAGGCAAAGCCAGAAAATTATGGTAAACCGTAAAGGTCAGGAGGTCATCACAATAATACCAAAGGTTTATGTCTGCAGAGAGAGCTTCCCTCCATCCAGCACTTCTACAGGTCTTGGGCCACGATGTGTGGGGTCTCTGTCGACCCCACACACCCTGGTCACATGTTGTTTAGACTTTTACATTCAGGATGGTGCTACAGAGCGCTAACAGCAAAAACCAGTCACCACAGAGACAGCTTCTTCCACCAGGCTGTCTCTGTCTCTGTTGAACACAATTTTACTCTGCTGGAAACAAATAAGAAACCTGCTCCACCACAACCTGCCTTCCCTCTTCTAATATATATATATTCAAAATAATCTTACTTATACATCTGGTCCTTGTCCTTATTTTTCAGGTGGTTGTTGTTTAGATTAATGTTGATATACAAGTCAAATTCTTTGTTTGTGGACAAACTTAGCCAGTAACGTTGTTTCTGATTATGATTAAAAGGGTGTATAACAGATAGCAGCACCTCCCTCCTACCATGTATCCAACACTCATGGTAAATACAAATGTCCCCATCTATCTCAGAGATCTGAATGTGGTGTTAGTTAAGTTTGTCTCACCCTCTCAGAGGCGCTGGCAAGTTTGGTAGCTGATGCGTTGAAGGCGAGCGCTGCCAGAGGACTGTCATGGGCCGGGATCATTGCCACTGTGCTCTGAAATTACACAAAACATGTTACCTTACAGGAACAAAAAGAGTTGGGACCTCCAAACCTGCACCTAGACATTTAGATGCAGGTAAGGAATAAGCCTGAAAATAAATACATTTTTATTGCAGCAGCATAATCTCACACAAAAAATGAAAGATTAATGCAGATAACAGTTTCAGGTAAACGGAAAGCTTGTTACGGTTTTTATATGAAAAATAAAAATGGGGTGCCAGCTAGGTATCCCCCCTGACAATTTGGAAAGCAAAATTGTTGTATTATTGTAACATGGGTTCCAGAACCCACGCACAGCAGAGTACCCGGCCTTCTAGACGTCCCGGTCGGCGGTGCTGGATAGTGCCCCTCCTGGGGACTCCATTATTCTGCTGGGGGACTTCAACGCCCAGGTGGGCAACGACAGTGACACGCGATTGGGGAGGAATGGCCTCCCCGATCTGAATCTGAGTGGTGTTTCGTTATTGGACTTCTGTGCTAGTCATGGATTGTCCATAATGAACACCATGTTCAAGCATAAGGGTGTCCATCAGTGCACTTGGCACCAGGATACCCTAGGCAGGAGGTCAATGATCGACTTTGTTGTCGCATCATCAGAGCGTGTTTTGGACACCCGGGTGAAGAGAGGGGCTGAGCTGTCCACTGATCACCACCTGCTGGTGCGTTGGATCCACTGGAAGAGGAGAAAGCTGGACAGACTTGGCAGGCCCAAGCATATAGTGATGGTCTGCTGGGAATGTCTGGCAGAGGCCTCGGCCCGGGACGTATTCAACTCCCACCTCCGGGAGAGCTTTGACCAGATTCCGGGAATGTTGGAGACATAGAGTCTGAGTGGACCATGTTCTCCGCATCTATTGTCGATGCTGCTGCCCGTAGCTGCGGCCGTAAGGTCTGCGATGCCTGTCGCGGCGGCAATCCCCGAACCCGGTGGTGGACACCGGCAGTAAGGGATGCTGTCAAGCTGAAGAAGGAGTCCTATCGGCTGTGGTTGGCTTGTGGGACTCCTTAGGCCAGTTGGCCTCGAAGCGATTCTGGCAAACCGTCCGGCGCCTCAGGAAGGGGAAGCAGTGCTTTGCCAACACTGTTTACAGTGGGGTTGGGAGGCTGCTGACCTCGACTGGGGACATTATCGGGCGGTGGAAGGAGTCCTTCGAGGATCTCCTCAATCCTGCCATCACGCATTCCCTGGTGGAAACAGAGGCTGGGGACTCGGGGTTGGACTCTTTCATCACCTAGGCTGAAGTCACCGAGGTGGTTAAAAAGTTCTGCGGTGGCAAGGCTTCGGGGGTGGATGAGATCCGCCCTGAGTGCCTCAAGTCTCTGGATGTTGTTGGGCTGTCATGGTTGACACGCCTCTTCAACATTGCGTGGCGGTCGGTGACAGTGCCTCTGGACTGGCAGACTGGGGTGGTGGTCCCCCTTCATAAAAAGGGTGACCGGAGAGTGTGTTCCAACTACAGGGGGATCACACTTCTCAGCCTCCCTGGTAAGGCCTACGCCGGGGTATTGCAGAGAGTCCAGCCGATGGTCAAACCTCGACTTCAGAAAGAGCAGTGTGGTTTTCGTCCCGGCCGTGGAACACTGGACCAGCTCTATACCCTCTACAGGGTACTCGAGGGTTCATAGGAGTTTGCCCAACCGGTCCACATGTGTTTTGTGGACCTGGAGAAAGCATTCGACTTTGTCCCTCGTGGTGCCCTGTGGGGGTGCTCCAGGAGTATGGAATCGGGTGCCTTTATTAGGGGACATCGGGTTTCTGTACAAGCGGAGCAGGAGTTTGGTCCGCATCGCTGACACTGAGACAGACCTGTTCCCGGTGCATGTTGGACTCCTGCAGGGCTGCCCTTTATCACCGGTCCTGTTCATAACTTTTATGGACAGGATTTCTAGGCGCAGCCAAGGGCCCCAGGGGGTCTGGTTTGGGGACCAGTGGATTCCGTCTCTTCTTTTTGCGGATGACTTGGCCCTGCTGGCCCCCTCTAGCCAAGACCTACAGCATGCACTGTGGCGGTTCACAGCCGAGTGTGAAGCGGCTGGGATGAAGATCAGCTCCTCCAAGTCCGAGGCCATGGTTCTCGACCGGAAAATGGTGGCTTGCTCTCTTCAGGTTGGAGGGGAGTTCCTGTCTCAAGTGGAGGAGTTTAAGTATCTCCTGGTCTTGTTCACGAGTGAGGGAAGAATGGAGCGGGAGATCAACAGACGGATCGGTGCGGCTGCCGCAGTAATGGGGTCACTGTGCCGGTCTGTTGTGGTGAAGAGAGAGCTGAGCCGAAAAGCAAAGCTCTCAATTTACCGGTCGGTCTACGTTCCTACCCTCACCTATGGCCATGAACTTTGGGTCATGACCGAAAGAACGAGATCCCGGATACAAGCGGCTGAAATGAGCTTCCTCCGTAGGGTGGCCGGGCACACCCTTAGAGATAGGGTGAGGAGCTCGGCCATCCGGGAGGGGCTCGGAGTAGAGCCGCTGCTCCTCCACATTGAGAGGAGCCAGTTGAGGTGGTTCGGGCATCTATACCGGATGCCTCCTGGACGCCTTCCTCAGGAGGTGTTCCAGGCACCTCCCACCGGGAGGAGGCCCAGGGGACGGCCCAGGAGACGCTGGAGGGACTATGTCTCTCGGCTGGCCTGAGAATGCCTTTGGCTCCCCCCGAAGGACCTGGAGGAGGTGTCTGGGGAGAGGGACGTCTGGGCGTCTCTGCTGAGTCTGTTGCCCCCGCGACCCGGTCCTGGATAAAGTGGAAGACGACGAGACGAGATTGTAACATTTCCCTTAACCGTCACATAAGGATCATACCTACTAATGAAGTTGACCTCTTAACAGCTTTGAATGACAATAAAGATTGCTTCTTTTTTGTTTTGTTTTTTGTTTTTCACACACACACACGATACATCCCCCCCCCCCCATAAAAACAAAACATATTCACATATTCAGTTTTGTATTTTTTAAATGTCCATAAGAAAATTAAATGTTCAATGGTCTTGTCTTCTTTTCCACAATCACGTGGGAAAAGGCTCCCATACATATAATGCCCCCCATAGCAAATAGAAGTCTCATGTACTTCTCAGTCAAGCAGAATCAGGAATCCATGACCTGTCCACCCAGGTCTCGTGAGAATCTCAAACAAGCGTAGCCCCACACCCCCAGGATCCCTGGCACCCAGTCAGTGAGAGCAATGAAGCAGCCCCGCCCACAATCAGATCCAACCTGCGATTGCAGCTTCGCACATGAAGTAGAACTATTAGCCAATTAGTACAGGTGAGGGATAACACAGCCTCAACTTTAACCTCAATGGCTCCAACTCGGACTCGCAACGGTGGCAGAACCGGGACAGATATTGTTTTGTTTTTCCTTCACCGCTCTCCAGCAAACCGCCACTTCCTTTTTGAATGAGAAGAGGAAACGAGCATGAACGGTGGACCATTCCAGTGAGTCAACGGCCAAGTTCAGGGCGTGACTTTGCGTACTCAGTGACAGCAGGACTGGAGGGGCTGAGGAAAGAAACAAAACAAAACAAAAAAAACTAGGGAAACACAGCTCTAGAAACGAGCGGTTTCATAGATGTTAACGCCAGTTTATAATATCCAATCCAAAATCATTTTGTCTTTGTTTAACACCAACTGTTTTACACCAACTCCTCGCTGAAATAATTAATGACCGCTGAAGGCAAGAAGGCTACAAAAAATAATTTTGAATGCTGCCCATTACAGTTCTTACTAGAAAATAAGAATCAGCTGAAATCGGTAACAGTAGATCAATTCTTCACAAAAACTGAAGATAAGAAATTGGCCACAAATCTACGTTTTATCAGTGTGTCTGTGGTAATAAACCCAACTTATTGTAAATCTCTGAGCATAACAGACCGTACAATACAGGTCCTTCTCAAAAAATTAGCATATTGTGATAAAGTTCATTATTTTCTATAATGTAATGATGAAAATTTAACATTCATATATTTTAGATTCATTGCACACTAACTGAAATATTTCAGGTCTTTTATTGTCTTAATACGGATGATTGTGGCATACAGCTCATGAAAACCCAAAATTCCTATCTCACAAAATTAGCATATTTCATCCGACCAATAAAAGAAAAGTGTTTTTAATACAAAAAACGTCAACCTTCAAATAATCATGTACAGTTATGCACTCAATACTTGGTCGGGAATCCTTTGGCAGAAATGACTGCTTCAATGCGGCGTGGCATGGAGGCAATCAGCCTGTGGCACTGCTGAGGTCTTATGGAGGCCCAGGATGCTTCGATAGCGGCCTTTAGCTCATCCAGAGTGTTGGGTCTTGAGTCTCTCAACGTTCTCTTCACAATATCCCACAGATTCTCTATGGGGTTCAGGTCAGGAGAGTTGGCAGGCCAATTGAGCACAGTGATACCATGGTCAGTAAACCATTTACCAGTGGTTTTGGCAATGTGAGCAGGTGCCAGGTCGTGCTGAAAAATGAAATCTTCATCTCCATAAAGCTTTTCAGCAGATGGAAGCATGAAGTGCTCCAAAATCTCCTGATAGCTAGCTGCATTGACCCTGCCCTTGATAAAACACAGTGGACCAACACCAGCAGCTGACACGGCACCCCAGACCATCACTGACTGTGGGTACTTGACACAGGACTTCTGGGATTTTGGCATTTCCTTCTCCCCAGTCTTCCTCCAGACTCTGGCACCTTGATTTCCGAATGACATGCAGAATTTGCTTTCATCCGTAAAAAGTACTTTGGACCACTGAGCAACAGTCCAGTGCTGCTTCTCTGTAGCCCAGGTCTGGGGAATGTGGCACCTGTAGCCCATTTCCTGCACACGCCTGTGCACGGTGGCTCTGGATGTTTCTACTCCAGACTCAGTCCACTGCTTCCGCAGGTCCCCCAAGGTCTGGAATCGGCCCTTCTCCACAATCTTCCTCAGGGTCCGGTCACCTCTTCTCGTTGTGCAGCGTTTTCTGCCACACTTTTTCCTTCCCACAGACTTCCCACTGAGGTGCCTTGATACAGCACTCTGGGAACAGCCTATTTGTTCAGAAATGTCTTTCTGTGTCTTACCCTCTTGCTTGAGGGTGTCAATAGTGGCCTTCTGGACAGCAGTCAGGTCGGCAGTCTTACCCATGATTGGGGTTTTGAGTGATGAACCAGGCTGGGAGTTTTAAAGGCCTCAGGAATCTTTTGTAGGTATTTAGAGTTAACTCGTTGATTCAGATGATTAGGTTCATAGCTCGTTTAGAGACCCTTTTAATGATATGCTAATTTTGTGAGATAGGAATTTTGGGTTTTCATGAGCTGTATGCCAAAATCATCCATATTAAGACAATAAAAGACCTGAAATATTTCAGTTAGTGTGCAATGAATCTAAAATATATGAATGTTAAATTTTCGTCATGACATTATGGAAAATAATGAACTTTATCACAATATGCTAATATTTTGAGAAGGACCTGTATTTAGTGTATGATGTTAAAGTGATTTACACTACATGGCTCTTACCAAATTGTTGGTGTCATGTACAATGATGTCCCCAGATAAGACACTGCCAGGATATGCCAGGTAGGAGCTTGAATGATTGGTAGAAAGAGCGCTGAGACCTGCAGGAAGTCAGACAATTCTGATAAATGTACTCATATCTGACAATAAAATAAAAAATTTTTGGATTGTTCCATTTGATACGATCCTGCAAAGCTGATACAGTTTCCACTTATACTAATATTAATGTAAAAGAAATGTTGAAAGGTAAATTACAATGGAATTCTAATGAATGGAGATTTGGATATATATTATCATTTTGTCTATCGTAATAAGTACCTTTCTGCCAGGTGGGAAGGGAAAAAGTCTAAAAAAAGATGCAACAAAATAAATATTAGAAATGCTCTCCCTCTTCCTGATGCTCTGATTGTACCTGAGGGGTTGGAAGGAGCGTTGAGCAGAGTCTTGAGAAGTTTCATATCTTTAATGTTGTGAACATAAATGGACTCTTCCAGGAACACCACCAGCCTCTGCAAGACACAGCAACATTCAGGCACATCAGTGAAAGTCCTTAAAGAGCATCTCAAGTATCTGCAGCCATTTCCTGAGAACTCGTTGCTCCCAGTGAGCAGGTTTCCAGAAAAACCAGTGTGATCTCTGAACTTCACAGATTATGTTTCTGCCCACAGTCTGCCTGCAGAGTCACGGCAGGGAGCATAAAGTTCCCACTAAGAACATGAACTAAGAACCTCTTTGCAGTTTACATAAAAGGTTGCTAGATGTTTACTAGGTAATTCAGATTGTTTCCTATGTTTTGGAGTTTTAGTATCAACTTTGATTTGTTGTTTTATGAACCACTGCAGAAAATTGCAATCATTAACAACATGGTTGGTTATTTTGTTTTGGGGACATGTGTCTACCAGCTTTGCACATCTATAAACGTTTTTTATTTAATGGCTCAAACTCAGTAAAACAGAATGGAGAGCATCAGTAAACAATATTTTTTAAAGTTTTTCTATTGATTCTTAGTTGGATTTAGGTCTGGGCGTTGTTTAGGCCATTCTTACTGTTGTTGTCGAGCTGGAAGGTGAATACTGCAGTCTCACGTCGTCCGCAGCCTTTAACAGGTTTTCTTTCAGCAATGTCCTGGATTTAGCTCCACCCATCTTCCCATCAACTCTGACCTGATTCCCTGTCCCTACTGAAGGAATGCATCCTCACAGCATAAAGCTGCCACCACCAAATATTCATAGTGTTGGTGTATTCAGAGTAATGTGCAGGGTTACTTTTCCTCCACATATAGTGTTTTGCATGTAAGAAAAATATATTTTTTGTCTCATCTGTGCACAGGATGTTCCTCCAGATGTTTGCTGTGTTCCATATCACTTCAGGCAAACTGCAACATTATTTTTTATGCTTTTCTTTCAACAGATGTTCTTCTTGTCACTCCTTCAAAAAGGCCATATTGGTGGAGCCTACAACTAGCAGCTGTCAACAAAGTTGTTTTAGAATCTAATCCTGCTTTAAGCTTCTTCACAAAGTTATCCCTGACCTGTCTGCAGTGTTTCCTGGTCTCCATGATGCTCTTGGTTCACTAATGTTTTCTAACAAACCTCTGAGGCCAGAAACAGAACAGCTGCAATTATACTAAGTGAATCTGATGAAGAGACTACAGCATGCCCAAGGAAACCTGGCGTGGAACAATAAGCCCTTGATAAGATAAAAAGGAAATATATCAAAGGACACTGGAGTTAGGGTTCATTCAGGGTAAACATTTAGCTACTGAGATGCTGACGCTCCTCACTGGTTTCATGTCTGTCCGTGGCGTCTGTTGTGGCATTCTAACAATGTAATAAGCAGATAAAAATGAGTCTGCCCACTCTGCTTTGCAGAATAGTTTTCTTTCAGCCACAGGAGGGTTTTCGAGCATGAACGACCTATTTCAGGCCTTATCACAGCATTTCTGTCAGATTTAAATCCAGACTTTTACTAGGGCACTCCAAAAACCATCATTTAGGAAATCTGGTGACTCAGCTTTCCACAAAAGTGATTATTAACAGTTAATTCATGATTTAACAAAGGGGACGCCTCCCTGCAGAAGCCACCAGTTTAGTCACATACCCTCTTTTCTGTGATCCGTTTCACATCTGTGTTGCATGGAGTCAACCAACTTTGGTCACCTGTGAACAGGTATTCCAGCCCAGGATGATTTGACAACATTCCACAATTCCTCTGCATTCTTCGTTTGCCTTAGAAACGGCACTTTTTATGTCACCCCACAAGATTTCAAACCAGATTAAGGTTAGGGGATTGGACTGGCCAATCCATAACTTTGATTTTGTTGGTCTGGAACTAAGATGCTGCTTGCTTAATGGTGGGCATTTCTTCTTCAACTATTTTTGATATATGCAAACTGATCCATGGTGAGGTTGCTTATACTGTATGTGATAAATAGGCCTGACACCATTGTTGGAGAATCTTTTTTTTCACAGTGGGACATTGTGGGGGCTTCATGCTCATAGATTATCTTCACACAGGTGTCTACTAATTGTCACAGTACTCGGCGTTAACCATAGACCTTCTTTGATCACCCTGGAGCTGATCATTGGCTTTGCCATTCTGGCTATTCTTCAATCCATTTGAGTGGTAGTCTTTTGTTTACTTCCATGTCTCTCTGATTTTCTTTCCGTTTAAAACATTGGAGATCATTTTAACCTATAATTTTTTGGACTTCTTAATACATTTTATCCTCTCCAAGCACCATCAGGTTTTCAGAGAGAAACACATGAACAACGTCCTGGTGTCATTTTTAAATAAGAACCACCTGACTCACACCTGATTCTTCACAGAATAAGTTACCTTAATAATAAAACTCCACGTTGCTATTATTTTCAACACACCTCTTTCAATCTATTATTTAATTACACTGACTCAGAAGCATGCATATAATTAATGTTGGGTCTGGGTTGAGACTCAGGAGCTGTTGGTGTGAAACAAGGTGAGTCACCTGTCTGTTGAGCTTGATGGCAAGGATTTTGTTGGGATAGCTGTAGTTACAAATCTCCGTCCCTTTCTTAAAGTGATAGATGTTCATCCACTGCGGCATGGCAGCACACACCACGACTACTAGACTGCTGGAGAACAGACGTTCCACGATGTAGACATCTGGAGTGTTTGCTGAAAAAGAACACAAAGCAGAGATGTTCTTTTATGATGAATCAGATCTCAAATCTAACCAGAGGTTGTAATGTTTCTAATGAGGAAATAAATGCGGGTTCTTGGAACCTGCTTTATTAATAACCATACTGGAGTAAAAGATATTTTCTTAATCCAACACGTGTTGCATTTTCCTTCACCATATCTGCTACACAATGTTTATATTTGATAGAACATATATCTGCCCCCTAATGGTAGGAGTAATTACTGATATCACTACAGAGGTGGTGATTATATCTGCAACAAATTGCAAAGAAACAGACACCTCATATAATGTTCTTGTTAAAGGTCTGAAAGCATTTGTTACACAGCATTATGCTACACGTAGACATACAAACCCACAATTGTCATGTTAAGTAGATTTAGTAGAAGTGTATAAAATAATGTTTGTAGAGATGCACTGAGGAACCATCTTGTGACTGAAATGTAATGGTTTTTGGCCTGATCATCTGTGATCAGTGGCAGAGTCAGAAACTCAAAACCAGATCATCTGATCAGTTAGTGCACCAAACCTAAGGGCCAATAGCCTCTGCAAGCAACAATAAAAGTTTGCTGTTTTCAGACTTCAGTAGGAACTGGTCATTTCATTCCTGCTCCATTTTGTGCTTTTGCAGGGTCAGGGTCTACATTCTCCAAGTAATACACCATGAGATTGATGTTTTAATGTAGGTTTTTTTGTATTAATGCTAACTGTGCCAATAATGCTAATAACAAATATAAAATGCAAGCGTAGCTTAAAATGTCAATTCATTTCTTTATTGTTTTAAATTAGTGAAACCCTGTTTTAAAACAACTACTCTCTCTCACAGTGTGATGTTGCTTCTGTTCTAAGCGTTTTTAATAACTGACGAGTCCTTTACATCACTCTAGAGTAATTTGTTTCCCCCTGCTTTGCAGATATGTTCTAATTCAGTCACAGTGGAGCATTTTCCAGGTGAACCGTTTGTTTAAGGTCATGTAATCTCAACACAGTCTGATTTAAATTTTAGACTTTGACTAGACCATTTCAAAACCACCAAATTTGATTTTATGCCAGAGAGCAGAATTGTGACTGCAGGTATGATGCTCCTCTTCTGAAATGCTGTGTTAGTTTTACACCAGATAAACATGATGCACACCTTCTAAAAAATTCCCATTTTGTTTTAGTCCACAGAATATTTTCCCCAAACTCTTGGGGATCATCAAAATGTTTTTTGGTATATTTGAGACAGGGTTTTGTGTTATTTTGGGTAAGCAGTCGTTGCTGTTAGTATAGTTTCCTTGCCTTGGGACTCTCCCATGGAGGCCATTTTTGTCCAGTCTCTCTTTCTTATTGTTGAAAGAGTGAGGTCTGCAGAGCTTTAGATTTTGTTTTGGGTTCTTCTGTGACCTTTCGGATTCATTTTTGTTCTAATTTAGTTCTTGGAGTTGTTGGATGAACATTGAGGGTGCTTACAACAGGCAGCCTGACTTTATGGGTGTTGATCATTTTCGCTCCTTAGCCATTTCAGGAAGATTTCATCGAACCAGTGGAGGAGCTAACTGACTCAGAGGTGAGTCTAGTAGAAACCAGGCAAGTGGAAAGCGTTACACTTTCATACTTTGGAGCTCCAACCTCTATCTGTAATGCAACATGCTGGATTTGAAAATGTTGGAATCCTTTTAAAAATCACAGAAAAGAAAGGGTCTGCATTACTCATGAAGACTGAAGTTTTACAACTGCTAGTTGTGTCAGTATACTGATGTTTAAAGTTTGGACCCTTAACAAAAGCCCCTTTCACAAAACACTTCAGGGACGGGATTAAGTCTCCTTTTAGCCTTCTCAATGTGTTCTGTGAAAAGATCAATGCGGTGAGGGAGGTAGAAGGCCGCTTGTTTACAACCCTGACTCACCAAGCCAGGTTGTCACAGCCCTGCTTCATCTACTTTATCTTCCCATAGAGCCACAGAAGAACATTAATTCCAAAAAACTGTGCTGGGAATTACCTCTGCAGAGGCAAAACTCTCTAGGAACTTTCAGTGGAACCTTGAATAGGTCTGCCTTGCATTAACCCCTAATAAAATTTTAACTCTTCTGTCAATCTGTTTTTAAAAAAATTTTCAATGCTGTGACCTAAAAAGATATCAAAAGATTTTAAAAAGGTACCAGAATGAGAAATGCTTTCTGTTTCAGTGAGTATACAGTCAAATGTGTTATTGAAGAGGGGAAAAACCTTCCAGAGCAGAGAGTTAACCTCATGCAAGGAAACATTCAAGAAGAGATCATGTTTTTAATGGAAAGAGATGAAGCTTAGCAGGTTTGAAACAAAACACGGCTTATATTGTTTAAATGTAACCCAAGTCTCTCTATCTTTGCCAAACTCAGTGTTAAGAGAAACCAGAGGAGATGTAAAAAGGTCCTAGGTGTGAGGCACTAACACTAACCCAAGAAAAGGAAATCAGGCTACAAAAAAACAAGGAAGGCGAGGAAGCAGAACACACACGGTTTGAGCTAATATCAGCAGTGGCTGTCTGAACACTGCATTAATATGTTAGCCCTTTTCTATTCATCAATCATAGACAGATATATTTAATATCAGTGGATTTGCTGTAATCTCGAGATTGTGAAGATGACTCTTGTTTCCAACATCCCCCGGGATCTGGTCGAAGCTCTCCCGGAGGTGGGAGTTGAATACATCCCTGGCCGAGGGCTCTGCCAGGCGTTCCCAGCAGACCCTCACTATGCGCTTGGGCCTGCCAAGTCTGTCCAGCTTTCTCCTCCTCCAGCGGATCCAACTCACCACCAGGTGCTGATCAGTGGA
Source organism: Girardinichthys multiradiatus (assembly GCF_021462225.1). NCBI lineage: Eukaryota > Metazoa > Chordata > Actinopteri > Cyprinodontiformes > Goodeidae > Girardinichthys > Girardinichthys multiradiatus. The sequence goes on from NC_061818.1 coordinate 505,395, forward strand.
CAGCTCAGCCCCTCTCTTCACCCGAGTGTCCAAAACATGCGGCCGAAGGTCTGATGATACGACAACAAAGTCGATCATTGATCTCCTGCCTAGGGTGTCCTGGTGCCAAGTGCACTGATGTTTGAACATGGTGTTCATTATGGACAATCCGTGACTAGCACAGAAGTCCAATAACAAAACACCACTCGGATTCAGATCGGGGAGGCCATTCCTCCCGATCACGCCTCTCCAGGTGTCACTGTCGTTCCCCACGTGGGCGTTGAAGTCCCCCAGCAGAATAATGGAGTCCCCGGGAGGGGCACTATCCAGCACCCCCGACAGGGACGCCAAGAAGGCCGGGTACTCTGCACTACCACTCGGCCCGTAGGCTGAAATGATAGTCAGAGACCTCTCGCCAACCCGAAGGCGCAGGGATACGACCCTCTCATCCACTGGGGTAAACCCCAACACGAGACGGCTGAGCTGGGGGGCAACAAGCAAACCCACACCAGCCCGCCGCCTCTCCCCGTGGGCCACTCCAGAGAAGAAGAGAGTCCATCGCCTCTCGAGGAGATGGGTTCCAGAGCCCACGCTGTGCGTGGAGGCGAGCCCGACTATTTCTAGTCGATATCTCTCGACCTCCCGCACAAGCTCAGGCTCCTTCCCCCCCAGCGAGGTGACATTCCACGTCCCTAGAGCCAGCCTAAGCATCCGGGGATCGGGCCGCTGAGGTCTCCACCTTCGTCCGCCACCCAATCCTCTTTGCACCGGTCCCTCACGGTTCCCCCTGCAAGTGGTGGGCCCACTGGGGGATGGCCTCGCGTCTCTCGTTCGGGCTTGGCCCGGCCGGGTCCCGCAAGGAGCAACCCGGCCACCAGGCGCTCTCCGGCGAGTCCCGACCCCAGGCCTGGCTCCAGGGTGGGACCTCAAGTCTCTGGATGTTGTAGGGCTGTCATGGTTGACACGCCTCTTCAACATTGCGTGGCGGTCGGGGACAGTGCCTCTGGACTGGCAGACTGGGGTGGTGGTCCCCCTTTATAAGAAGGGGGACCGGAGGGTGTGTTCCAACTACAGGGGGATCACACTCCTCAGCCTCCCTGGTAAGGCCTATGCCAGGGTATTGGAGAGGAGAGTCCGGCCGATAGTCGAACCTCGGCTTCAGGAGGAGCAGTGTGGTTTTCGTCCCGGCCGTGGAACACTAGACCAGCTCTATACCCTCTACAGGGTGCTCGAGGGTTCATGGGAGTTTGTCCAACCGGTTCACATGTGTTTTGTGGACCTGGAGAAAGCATTCGACTGTGTCCCTCATGATGCCTTGTGGGGGGTGCTCCAGGAGTATGGAATCGGGGGCCCTTTATTAGGGGCCATCCGGTCCCTGTACGAGCGGAGCAGGAGTTTGGTCCGCATTGCCGGCACTAAGTCGGACCTGTTCCCAGTGCATGTTGGACTCCGGCAGGGCTGCCCTTTGTCGCCGGTCCTGTTCATAACTTTTATGGACAGGATTTCTAGACGCAGACAAGGGCCGGAGGGGGTCTGGTTTGGGGACCAGTGGATTTCGTCTCTTCTTTTTGCGGATGACGTGGTCCTGCTGGCCCCCTCTAGCCAAGACCTACAGCATGCACTGTGGCGGTTCGCAGCCGAGTGTGCCGGCTGGGATGAGGATCAGCTCCTCCAAGTCCGAGGCCATGGTACTCGACCGGAAAAGGGTGGCTTGTCCTCTTCAGGTTGGAGGGGAGTTTCTGCCTCAAGTGGAGGAGTTTAAGTATCTCGGGGTCTTGTTCACGAGTGAGGGAAGAATGGAGCGGGAGATCGACAGACGGATCGGTGCGGCTGCCACAGTAATGGGGGCGCTGTGCCGGTCCATTGTGGTGAAGAGAGAGCTGAGCCGAAAAGCAAAGCTCTCAATTTACTGGTCGGTCTACGTTCCTACCCTCACCTATGGCCATGAACTTTGGGTCATGACCGAAAGAACGAGATCACGGATACAAGCGGCTGAAATGAGCTTCCTCCGTAGGGTGGTCGGGCACTCCCTTAGAGATAGGGTGAGGAGCTCGGCCATCCGGGAGGGGCTCGGAGTAGAGCCGCTGCTCCTCCACATCGAGAGGAGCCAGTTGAGGTGGTTCGGGCGTCTATATCGGATGCCTCCTGGACGCCTTCCTCGGGAGGTGTTCCAGGCACGTCCCACCGGGAGGAGGCCCAGGGGACGGCCCAGGACACGCTGGAGGGACTATGTCTCTCGGCTGGCCTGGGAACGCCTTGGGCTCCCCCTGGAGGAACTGGAGGAGGTGTCTGGGGAGAGGGACGTCTGGGCGTCTCTGCTGAGTCTGCTGCCCCCACGACCCGGTCCTGGATAAGCGGAAGACGACGAACGAACGAACTCTTGTTTCCACATGGCATGATTTTACAAAGAGTTAAAATTGGTCAAACGAAAAAGGAGGTGAAAAATCCAACTTTAAGGCCGAAATAAATAAGGCAGAAGGTCTGATTATTATATGATCCAGTGTTGGTGCATTTGAGTCTGATTTGATGGCTTATAAAATCTAGTTCATCTCTATGTTTATAATTCTTCCTAAATGACTTAATTCAGTGCATTAACTAGAAAAGAAATTCTCAGGGAGTGACATGCATCAGAAAGGAGCTCAGCCTGCAGGGGTTAGAGGGTACAGAGTAGAACAAAGTTCACAGTAAGACAGGAGCTACAATACAGAACGTGATTGATGTGCCGTTGTGGGCAGAGCTTAGAAAATGGCCGGCAGAGAAAACAGATATATTTAACTTTTCAGTAACACCATCATATTGTAATATGTCAGCATTAGAAAAGCTTAACTTAATGAACCACATGGACAGAATAAACACTTTAATACTTCTCTCAACTAAAAACCAATCAGCAGAAAGAAAGAACTTCAAAGAGTTCTTTAGTACATTTGATGAAGATGAGGACCCATCTCTGGGCATTTACTGAAGAAGACATTCCAACACATTCATTTAAACATATCTGCAGCAATAGCTAATACTGTTCTGTTTCTACAACTAAAATGAAGATGAATGAATTATTGAATGTTGATCATGTGAGCATGGGGGCCCACCAAGGTGGTTTAAACTCAGGCCCAAGAATTTCATGCTAACTGATGATGAACCTGTTAGCTTAAATTTCCCCTTTATCAGCTGTGACCAGAGATCAACACAGTGATGTACAGGTCCTTCTCAAAATATTAGCATATTGTGATAAAGTTCATTATTTTCCATAATGTCATGATGAAAATGTAACATTCATATATGTTAGATTCATTGCACACTAACTGAAATATTTCAGGTCTTTTATTGTCTTAATACGGATGATTTTGGCATACAGCTCATGAAAACCCAAAATTCCTATCTCACAAAATTAGCATATTTCATCCGACCAATAAAAGAAAAGTGTTTTTAATACAAAAAACGTCAACCTTCAAATAATCATGTACAGTTATGCACTCAATACTTGGTCGGGAATCCTTTGGCAGAAATGACTGCTTCAATGCGGCGTGGCATGGAGGCAATCAGCCTGTGGCACTGCTGAGGTCTTATGGAGGCCCAGGATGCTTCGATAGCGGCCTTTAGCTCATCCAGAGTGTTGGGTCTTGAGTCTCTCAATGTTCTCTTCACAATATCCCACAGATTCTCTATGGGGTTGAGCACAGTGATACCATGGTCAGTAAACCATTTACCAGTGGTTTTGGCACTGTGAGCAGGTGCCAGGTCGTGTTGAAAAATGAAATCTTCATCTCCATAAAGCTTTTCAGCAGATGGAAGCATGAAGTGCTCCAAAATCTCCTGATAGCTAACTGCATTGACCCTGCCCTTGATAAAACACAGTGGACCAACACCAGCAGCTGACACGGCACCCCAGACCCCAGACCAATGAGCAACAGTCCAGTGCTGCTTCTCTGTAGCCCAGGTCAGGCGCTTCTGCTGCTGTTTCTGGTTCAAAGGTGGCTTGACCTGGGGAATGCAGCACCTGTAGCCCATTTCCTGCACACGCCTGTGCACGGTGGCTCTGGATGTTTCTACTCCAGACTCAGTCCACTGCTTCCGCAGGTCCCCCAAGGTCTGGAATCGGCCCTTCTCCACAATCTTCCTCAGGGTCCGGTCACCTCTTCTTGTTGTGCAGCGTTTTCTGCCACACTTTTTCCTTCCCACAGACTTCCCACTGAGGTGCCTTGATACAGCACTCTGGGAACAGCCTATTCGTTCAGAAATGTCTTTCTGTGTCTTACCCTCTTGCTTGAGGGTGTCAATAGTGGCCTTCTGGACAGCAGTCAGGTCGGCAGTCTTACCCATGATTGGGGTTTTGAGTGATGAACCAGGCTGGGAGTTTTAAAGGCCTCAGGAATCTTTTGCAGGTGTTTAGAGTTAACTCGTTGATTCAGATGATTAGGTTCATAGCTCGTTTAGAGACCCTTTTAATGATATGCTAATTTTGTGAGATAGGAATTTTGGGTTTTCATGAGCTGTATGCCAAAATCATCCGTATTAAGACAATAAAAGACCTGAAATATTTCAGTTAGTGTGCAATGAATCTAAAATATATGAATGTTAAATTTTCATCATGACATTATGGAAAATAATGAACTTTATCACAATATGCTAATATTTTGAGAATGACCTGTATTTATTTGTTTATTAAATATATCAAAACTGTAAACTCATGAATTACCTGTTATTTAACAAACTCTGTTCTTAGTTCATGAAAATTCAAAGATTTGCTTCTCCATATGTCCACGAAGTTTGCTTTATGGAATTTGCTTTATTTAAGCATTTTACTCATTTTAGATAAGGTGATTTTAGAGACAGGTTGCCGATCCATTAGCTACAACTTTACACAGTTAAAGTCTCCTCCTGTTAACAGTGGATCAGAGTTGAACTGCAATATCATGGTAAACAGTGTCCTGATTGATCTGGGCTTGTCCTCGTTAGGAAACTCCTTGTCCCCGCCATTATTTGACACTGGTAGTATACCAGGGTAGGTGAAGCCATAGTGAATTCCTTGTCATCCTCTTAGCATCTTTGATACACCCATGAATGCAGCTCTGGCTTTGGCAACACTGGGGGTGGAGTGAGGAAATATATCAATCCCCTTTCCATTGTAATTCAGGGGGCCTCTGTCCCGGGCTCTCCTTGGGATCTCCGCAGCGTCTCTGTCATAGTGTAATTCAGCAATGGTCACTCGTGGTTTCTTGTGTTTTCCTGGGGGCAGGGGTGTGATATGAGCATTCAATCTTTACTTCCCAGTCCATTAGTAAAACTTCTCCAGTAACTTTGGGAGAGCTAGAGTCTTGTTGCTTGTGTATTCCCACTATTTGGATATTGCGCCGTCTCATTCTCCCTTCCGTATCCTTGCACCGGTCTTTCCAAGTTATCACCTGGCTCTGAAGGGTGATTACTGTGGCTTGTAGGGAGACATCTGACAATGCTGACCAGCCACCCTTCATGTCTTTGATATCTGCCCTCATGTGGTCAATGTCTGTGTGGATTGCGGTCGTATTGTTTACGATTTCACCCTGCACCGCTTGAAGCATTAAAATCATCCGTCAAAGCACTTTTACCTTGAATTCTCAGTCTGGGTGACCAGGAGTATGCTGCCTTGTGGTTCTAGGAGGCCTTATGGTACTATCACCTTCCTTAAATTTTTTTACGTTTTTCGGCCATTCAGACCAGCGCTGTGCACCCAGTTCGGCTATTGTAATTTTAAAAATGTGCTCACTGAGTTTTCATAAGGAAATAGCTGTTTTGATATGAAAATATTATTGTTACTTAAGGAACTCTGACAGACGTTTTACTCCATATTCATCTCCCCCCCCCAAAAAAAACAGAATAAATGTGAATATATTATGTTCTTTGGATAGAAAAGTGAAATCAGAAGCTCAGACTAAAGAAATCCAAAAATCTGGATCTGCCTGACAGCTTCGTCTTTACTGGACACAGTGTAGGATATTTGCTTGATTCATTTGAAAACCAAAACTCAACCTTATCCAGGGATGTTTATTTAGCTCAAACTCAGGAAACGTTACTGACCACTCTCATGGATGCAGTCTAGTTTTTCCACCGATGTCAGAGAAAAGAGCTTGTAGCCACTCCTTGTTCCCAACACAAGTGACCTGCAACACACACAACCATTAGACATTCAAACTGGTTAAGAGAGATGCTATAAAAAAGGATTTTCTGTCCTACCATTACAAATGTAATTGTGTGGAGTCAATTAAACTCTAAAGGGATTTTAACTGTAACTGTGCACAACAGAGACTGCAGGTGGGTCTAAAGAGTGGAAAATCACCTGATGCCCTTTGTTAGGTATGGTGGAGGAACTGTAATGCTGTGGGCCTATACCAAAGGTCCACAGAATCTGGTTAAAGTGCCTGGGATAATTACCTCCTCCATCTACAACGCTTTAAATAAACATCCAGTGGCATCTACCTGAAAACTGAAAAGGTTCATCAGACAGACACATGATCATAGAAAAGCTGTGGGATGAGCTAAAGAGAAGACAGCATCAGCAAGGACCAAGAACTGTGGAAAATCTAGAGATTGCTGAAAGAGGAAGGTCCAAAGCTCTCTATGTATGCTTCAACAATGATATGTTAGAGGAGAAGACTACATGCTGCTCCATTGGCATAAACGGGGTCTTACAAAGGATAGATAGATTCCTGATGTTTCTGTTCCACACCAGATAAATGTCTTCAGACCAAATGGTTGGAGTTTTCTAGATATTTCAGTGTAAGAATATAAAGCGGTTAAAAATTATAAAATTTTCTCTGCAATTGTCTGAATCTGTATGTAGTTGTGGTCATGGGGCTACAACTGCAGAATATATTGCAAATTTATTGTTATTGCAATATCACTGTACATGATATGCATATCGCAAAGTTACAAGTTACAAATAAATCCTAACTAAATCTGAGGATAAGAAAACAAACTGAGCACAGAATGTGCAGCTTGAACTTACAGATGTAGTGACCTCAGCCTGTTGGTGCACCATGCATGGCTCATTAAAGTCCACACAGTTTACCATGCAGGTCGGGACCATTTCTATGATGTGTACATTTAAAACAGTAAATCAGTAGAGGTAGAGCAGGCTGAGAGCAAACTGCTCTTTCTACAAACACATTAGTCTGACATTTTTAATATTATATTAAGCTTTTTTGTAGTACTGTGTTTCATTGAGGTTTTTCAGAAATCTGTTGAAGACAAGGTGATATGGGAGAAATTTGAGCTCTCTTGTAAGGTCCCATGAGTACTCATACTGAAGTATTTTGGACCAAACGGAGACTCAGATAACTAGGTCATTCTGATACAAAGCAATCCAAAAACATCCAGCTAACAGCAAAAAAACAAATTTTTGGACTTGGAAAAGGAGGGTTAATATTTTACCAAAACAGAACATACGAAAATCATAATTTTGTTCTTAACAGGTTTAAATATGTGATCTAAAAATAAAAGTGGGACATTGTGTAGGACATGGGGGTGTGGAATGAAAAGTGTTCTGAAAGTCTAGGCATGAGTTTATCGCACCTTGTCTACAGGGTAATCAACTCCAACCCATCTTACAGTAGCAACTTTGTAATACTGACTCATGAACTTTGAACTCTGCCTACATCAGTTAACTGCTTGTCCGCCGTATAACAGATCCAATCCTTTTCTGTAAATGATCTGTTTTATAAAAGGTGGCTTAAAGCTGCTTGTGAGGGACAAGGACATATTCCAGAATTTGTTGAGAGTTTAGCAGGTTCGCACCTGTTAAGGAGCAGGACAAGACAGGACAGGAATGGATTACAGTAGGGAATAAAAACACAGACCGCTGGTTCTGCTAATTGGGTCTTAATGCTTCAGCATTAAATCACAAATGTCCTCAGTTACTGGGACTGCTGATAAAGTGCTGTTCATATCTTTCAAATTTTTACTCATTTTGTCCCATTCCCACCACAAATTCCGTTCGTCACAGTTCACAAGACACTTCACCCAGCTTGCCTGCTGATGGTGGTCAGAAAGCCCAGTGGCACCGGTTGCATGGCAGCCTCACTTCTATCAGTCTGCCCCAGGACAGCTGTGTCTACAGAGTAGCTTACCACTGTCAGTGTATGAATGGGTGGTTGACTGATTGTAATGTAAAGCGCTTTGGAGTCCTTGGACTTGATAAAGCGCTACTCAAGTGCAGGCCATTTAGAATGAAGGCCATTTAAAACAGATAAAAAGTAATAGACAGTCTTCTAAAAAATGGAAGGTACATCACAAAGTACATATCCTCTATCAAACATGTTTTGGGCTTTCAATTCAATTTGATAATTAATAGGACCACAAGCATCCAGTTACTTTTAATCAAAAGCCGACCATTTAGTAAACTTGGCCAAATAAAGCATATCTGGTCCTGTTGGTGAAAATACACACCAAAAAAATATCGAATACAGCTCACCCACCTCCCTCATTAGATCATTTCTTAAGGCGAACAGCAGAACTGGATTTTTATTGGAGAGTAAAAGAGGCTAAATAAAAATGCATGCCATACTTTAATTTTTATTTTAATAATATGTATTATTGCCTTTGCTCTTCACAAATATGCAGTACTCTGTGTTGCTCTATCACATTAAATCCTAATAAAACATGTGGTTGGAACATGTCAAAATGTAGCTAAATTCAACGAGTATGGATAGTTTTGGAAAGTGTTGCAGGTTCAAAACATGTGTCCCAAAGGTATGTGGCTTGTTTTGGTGCATTACATTAAAAACATTGCTGGGTACACAGCCGTTCTTGAGGAAGATGATGATATGTACATTTTGCGAAATAAGTTGCTTTCACAATCATTAAAACACTGTGTCAGCCCAAACAAAGGATTAATGCTGCATCACATTTCTACATGACTGTTAAAGTGTCAGTTTCCAGGTTTTGTTGCATTTTTTTGGGATCATTTCCCCTTTGAAAAAAGAAAATAAAACCCCCAGATTACTCTAACATTCTTGCCTATGCTGTTGCCTGTAAACGTTCGACCAGAACTAAGAACTGAACTTTGTTTTAAGCTTGTTTTCTGAATGTTTACAGCACTGAGTGGCTCAAACTAAATGAAGCCGGAATATTTCCCACAATGCACCTTCACAGTATCCATTCTAGCCCAGCCATGCCTCGTACAGATCTACATGTTCCAAACAACAAACATGATGTTTTATTTGACTTCATGTTGACCCAGCAGAAATCAGGTTAAGCTAGCTTAACTCTAATGACATCACTATGACATAATTCAGTTTTTAAGGGTAACTTCTCCACAACAAGGATACTGCCTTAGTCTGTACAGAATTAACACTGACTAGCCATAACATTATGATTAACCTGCCTTATTTAGTATGTTGGTCCACCGTGTTTCTGCTACAACTGTAACCTATCAAGGTTTGACTCCAAAATGTTAGCAGTAGATCCTTTAGGTTCTGCAACTCATGGGTGGGGTCTCCACTAGTCGGACTTGTTTGTTCAACACATCCATGAGATACTCAATTGGATTAAAATATGGGGACTTTGGAAGACTTGTGAAAAACCTATTCCTTCTCAAACTATTCCTGAAGCGTTTTTTCTGGTAGGAAGCATTATACTGCTGAAAGAGGCCACAGCAAGGAATTCCCACTCTAGGAAAGTGCATACACAGTCTGCAACATTGCTTAGGAAGGAGGTCTGATTCAAAACAACAGACACATGGCAGACAGGTACTGCTTAAAGCTGTGGGATTTTAGAAAAACTTAATAATTCCCATACTAATATAAAATATTGCCATGAGGATATTGATTATGATTAACCCATATTTTTCTCAGTACTATCTTTATTTCCCATCATCTCAATGACCCCCACACCTTCCCTGGCCTTTCTGATCTTTGTCTGCTCTATATCTGACAGTGAAATTGTATCTAAGAGGTTAAAAATATGATTGAAAAGCAGAGTTTAAAGCATGGCGCCTAACATTATGTAGCCCACCAAATACTGGATCACAGCAGTCCTCTGTGATTGCGATGTTGCACACATTGATAATGCAACTCAATACACTGACCACTGCAGATTGGAACAGCCTTTGAGCTGAGGTTTTAGAGATGCTCTGATCCAGTTGATCCATCTCGATTTGGCGATTATAACAACTTGCTTTCTTCCACACTTGCCATTTTTCCTGCTTCCAATACCAAGGCTCTGAGAACAAAATGTTCTCTTAGTTCTTAATATACCCCACCCACGCCATAGTAAAGAAACAATCAGGGCCATTCAACTCATCTGTCATTGATCGTAATGTTATGCCTGTTCTGAGTATAGTCTGTGGACGAAAACAATACAAATTATGTGCTAACAGCGCATATAGAAGGAGCTTGAGAAGGTCTAAGTGTTTAGGCCGTGAGCTTCATTTCCAGCCCAAATGATGATAAACTAACTGGTTCAGTAACTGGGATGGCTGGGATTGGGTTGTTGGGGCTGATCTTTAACAGCTGATTCTCGACAGACTGTTTAGTCACACATCATCTCTAAGCAACTTTATTTCCGTGGATGGGTCTTCAGGTGACTCATCCACCCGTGAACTGCTTGTGGGCTTGCTTACGTGGAGTCTTGGTTGAAAGAGGCGCAGCCGAACTGGCGGACCGGCTCGCCTGCTCCGTCCGCGCCTTCCATCCTGCTTCCCAGCGACCTCCTTCCCACCCTCCGAACTGGACTGGAGGCCCGGGATCGGCGGCACCCCTTCGCTCATGTCCGCGGCGGAAGACGGCTCCAGCTCCGATGAAATGAGCGGGTTAGGTGTGTCGGAGAGCGGCAGGCTGGTGGCTCTCCCCGCTTGATGAATGCTCAGGGTGTTGGTGCGGTTCTCTGAAAGGGTCGGTCATCCAGACTCCGGAGGAAAATAGCAGCAAAGCTGAAGCAAAAACAAGAACAGCTGACGGAACTACGTCACATATCCTCCTATAGTGATTGGTAGAAAGTCAACACGAGGATCGATGGTTTGATTTTGATTGGTCCAGGGTTCGGTAGTATGTTTTTATTGGCTGAGGGAGCTTTCTTTGCGGTGAGTTTGCAAACAGTCTCGAAACGTTCTGTGTTGACGAAAATTTGACATAAAAAACGCTTTCAACAAAATAAAGATGAACAACAGGACTGTGACACCAGAACCAACATGGGAACCTTTAGCTGCAGCTTGAAGGAACCTGATTATTAGCTATGAGCCTTGGAAAGCTTTTCACACCTCTTCAAATGTTTTCACATTTTGTTCCGTTCCATTTTATGTGGCAGACCAACAGAAATTAGCTGTAGTGAAAGGAAAACGAATAATGGATAGCTTTAATTTCACACACAAAAAAGACAACTTCAAACTGTGGCGTTCATTTTGAACGACTTGGTTTACAACCTGCTGTGTTCATGAGTCTCTTACTCAGTAAATAAAGTAGAAGCAAACATGGGGAAGAAGGTAGAACAGGACAAATACCTTCCATCAAGAGTTGAATGTTTTGCTCCAGCTCCAGGCCAGCAGGAGGCCCCCAATGAGCTTTTTTATTATACGGGCCTCAAAATACATATTCTACTCTATTTTAAGAATATTTAATGATTCATATATCAAACTATTTTAGAGCCACATCTATATATTCTAATTAGAGAAGGCTAATGGCTCATAAATGGAGTATTAAATGTACGATTTATAAGGTAACCTAATTATATTTGTGTATTAAAATGATTACAGTATTATATAATAACAATAGGTAATCAAAAATGAATCTGAAGGGGAATCATTTGAACAGAAATGAGTTAGGAATTTATTATCAAAATATTAACACTTTAGTTTAAATGAATATGTGGCATCTAGTCAGTAGTAAATCAAGAATTGTCTTTTTAGTTCTCTACTTAATAGATTGATAGATAAAAATAAAAATAAAAAACTTGACATCTAACTAAAATGGGAATTCAGAAGGAAAATTAGTTTCATTAGCTGATTAAAGATCTAACTATTCTATTTTTCTTTTTCTGAAATGTAAAATCAAGGTTTCTCCATATATCTGGAGATCTAAATCTTACTTTAAGAGAATTTTGAAAAGGAAATAGGAGGAATGAACTCCAAGTTTGGTCTGTCAGCTAAACTACCTTGAACTGCTGCAATAATATTCCTAGGTACATGAAATACAGGTCCTTCTCAAAATATTAGCATATTGTGATAAAGTTCATTATTTTCCATAATGTCATGATGAAAATGTAACATTCATATATTTTAGATTCATTGCACACTAACTGAAATATTTCAGGTCTTTTATTGTCTTAATACGGATAATTTTGGCATACAGCTCATGAAAACCCAAAATTCCTATCTCACAAAATTAGCATATCATTAAAAGTGTCTCTAAACGAGCTATGAACCTAATCATCTGAATCAACGAGTTAACTCTAAACACCTGCAAAAGATTCCTGAGGCCTTTAAAACTCCCAGCCTGGTTCATCACTCAAAACCCCAATCATGGGTAAGACTGCCGACCTGACTGCTGTCCAGAAGGCCACTATTGACACCCTCAAGCAAGAGGGTAAGACACAGAAAGACATTTCTGAACGAATAGGCTGTTCCCAGAGTGCTGTATCAAGGCACCTCAGTGGGAAGTCTGTGGGAAGGAAAAAAGTATAGCAAGATAGAACCTAATCCCATACCCAGACTTTAACTCAGGAAAAGATTCAATTAAAATGACTATAGTCCTCAAATTATTGTACCTGTTCCAAGCCTAACCTTAGAAATATGCAAAAACAGTTTATTGATGGGGTCAAACATTTTTCCATATATATAGGGCAAGGAAAAAGAACTTGAATCTGATTTAGGACTTAAGAATGAGCTAAAGAAAAAACTGGGTCGGACCTTCCCTCCCTCAGGCATTATGACTTTGCTGCACAATTAAGACCAATGATATGCTGATGTAATCCTTATATGAAGCTCAATAAAAGAATATTAAACAAAACATCCATTATCATACAAGCAACACGAGCAGATAGTAGTGTTGAAGCCATCTCTGCTTCCCCGGGTCCATTGGTTTGGGTACAGGTTTCAAAGAGTGAAATAAACACAACTACAATCTACTTATGTTCGCCTCTGCAGAGTGAGAGATGGAGAGCCAAGCAGCTGCAAACCCATCTCTGATCAACTCTTGCTTTCAGCTCGTTTTATTCAGTCTCAAGGGTGTGTTCAACATATACATATATCATGTCACACATGTATAACATAACATAACAGTCCAAATAAGGAATAGTTCTGATTGTAACATGCAACTCATCCTCCCCTGTCTCTGGCCTTCCTTGTCCTCTTCTAATTTATGACCTTGCACTCTCTATGCTCCTCACTCCCTAAGCTTGACCCCCCTATTTCCACACATTCCAGTTACACACATAGATAGTTTATATTCTACAGTAGCCTGCAGTATTTAATAAGAACTGTTAAAACACATAGATCAGTCTGACTCTTAAAGCTTAAAAAACAGTATTTACAGAATTTAAAATAAAGAAAGATATAGAAGTTTACAAATGGCGTGCATAATATGACACACAATTTACCCCAAATTTCATTTAATCTGGGTGTTATTTATTATAACTGTACAGTAATTTTTCTAAAGTTGTAAATTATCCCTTACTCTACAGTCTCTTGCTCTTAATTTTACATTTTTACTTTTGTATCTCATACTTACATTTGCCTTTGTCAAAAAATCCGGTTTCATTTAAGAAATGAAGACTGCTTCACTTATCAAGGTTTTTAGTATGCATTGTCTCATAATAGGTTGTTTTATCTCACTGAAATGTATCTCTCTAGACTGTTTTGGCTTATATTAGGTGTGTTGAAACCTTTGGGTTTCGAGGGCCTGTAAACGTTCATAAACATGGCTCTAGCAGAGCCCTTTTCCTGGACAGCCAGATTTTCAAAACAGTCAAATTTGCCCAAGAACACCTTTTTCACTTTATTGAATCATGAAACAAGATAGCTACCCCTTCCTCTCTGTTATGACTGCCTTGGTCTCACTTAGAAAATTGTAATTAGTAGTCGTTAACTTTATCAGCGTAGGTATCTCATTATTATTATCATCATTATCTAACCACTTTTCTGTTGAAAACATATAAACATTATCCTCTGTTATTAAGTCTTGATTAAAAATAATTTTCCTGACAAATATCTAATGTTTAATAGAGCCAGTTTAAGTGACTTAGTGGCTGGACAAGGAATACATTTTAAATTTGACAATTTTGGTAGATGCTAATTTAGTGCCACGGGCTGGACGATAAATAGGGGTTATGTAGAGAAAATGTGGGATTTGGGGGTGGTGTGAGTTTGATTCCGATCTTGACAAGGTTTTAGTGAAATTCAGAAGAGGGGAGGCTAACTTTAGGGGTGGGTGGGTATGGTGGGCAGGGGGTTCGGGGTCCTCTGTTGGGGCACAGAATTAAAAGATGTTGCAAGTAAAGAGTTGTACTCCAGGTTTATTAGGACAAAATGCTTCTGACATGAAAAGATGCCTGAGTTGTCGATGAAGTTCACTGATTTTGCAGCACATGCTATTTTAAGCCATTTGTTGAGCATCAGCAGTCTACTGACTGCAAACTTGTTTTCTAGTGGAATTCCTGTGTTTTCAGTTAGTTTGCTCCTATCGTTTGTTGTGAGCCCGTCCGCTGATGTTTTCTTGTTTTTGCTGGGGATAAATAGAGGTTTCTCTGTATTGCCAGCTAGGCTGTTTCATCCAGGTGCAGGGTTCTTCCTGTTAGCCGTCTTTCCAGATCTGAAAGATGGGATTTATCCTTTGGCTTTGTGCCGAGACACTTCCAGGGAGGACTGTTGTTTGTTTTACTTTCATTTACATCATCATTCTTGGTGGTGCTAGTTAACTGTCAGCCTTACAATAGTTTTGAATCAGAGGGTTGGTTCTTCAACAAGAATTTCTTAAGTAGTATTAAAGCCCAAATTCCAGCTGCATTAAACACCAGGTGTTTCATTAGGGTTAAAATAGCACTGTTTAACCGAGAAGCTTCGCTCCAAACTTTACTATAGTGATTATCACAGAGTTTTAATTGTAATTCCATTTTAAAACTGAATCATTAGCCGTGGGAGATTTTAATCATGTTAACCATTAAAACTAGGAATTATTTCATCCACACACCAACAAACTGCTACTTGGAATATTGCAGATGGATTAACTATTTCTGGGAGATTTCAAGATGAGAGGTTCAAATGAAGTATACAGGTCCTTCTCAAAAAATTAGCATATTGTGATAAAGTTCATTATTTTCCATAATGTCATGATGAAAATGTAACATTCATATATTTTAGATTCATTGCACCCTAACTGAAATATTTCAGGTCTTTTATTGTCTTGATACGGATGATTGTGGCATACAGCTCATGAAAACCCAAAATTCCTATCTCACAAAATTAGCATATTTCATCCGACCAATAAAAGAAAAGTGTTTTTAATACAAAAAACATCAACCTTCAAATAATCATGTACAGTTATGCACTCAATACTTGGTCGGGAATCCTTTGGCAGAAATGACTGCTTCAATGCGGCGTGGCATGGAGGCAATCAGCCTGTGGCACTGCTGAGGTCTTATGGAGGCCCAGGATGCTTCGATAGCGGACTTTAGCTCATCCAGAGTGTTGGGTCTTGAGTCTCTCAACGTTCTCTTCACAATATCCCACAGATTCTCTATGGGGTTCAGGTCAGGAGAGCTGGCAGGCCAATTGAGCACAGTGATACCATGGTCAGTAAACCATTTACCAGTGGTTTTGGCACTGTGAGCAGGTGCCAGGTCGTGCTGAAAAATGAAATGTTCATCTCCATAAAGCTTTTCAGCAGATGGAAGCATGAAGTGCTCCAAAATCTCCTGATAGCTAGCTGCATTGACCCTGCCCTTGATAAAACACAGTGGACCAACACCAGCAGCTGACACGGCACCCCAGACCATCACTGACTGTGGGTACCTGACACTGGACTTCTGGCATTTTGGCATTTCCTTCTCCCCAGTCTTCCTCCAGACTCTGGTACCTTGATTTCTGAATGACATGCAGAATTTGCTTTCATCCGAAAAAAGTACTTTGGACCACTGAGCAACAGTCCAGTACTGCATCTCTGTAGCCCATTTTCTGCACACGCCTGTGCACGGTGGCTCTGGATGTTTCTACTCCAGACTCAGTCCACTGCTTCCGCAGGTCCCCCAAGGTCTGGAATCGGCCCTTCTCCACAATCTTCCTCAGGGTCCGGTCACCTCTTCTCGTTGTGCAGCGTTTTCTGCCACACTTTTTCCTTCCCACAGACTTCCCACTGAGGTGCCTTGATACAGCACTCTGGGAACAGCCTATTCGTACAGAAATGTCTTTCTGTGTCTTACCCTCTTGCTTGAGGGTGTCAATAGTGGCCTTCTGGACAGCAGTCAGGTCGGCAGTCTTACCCATGATTGGGGTTTTGAGTGATGAACCAGGCTGGGAGTTTTAAAGGCCCCAGGAATCTTTTGCAGGTGTTTAGAGTTAACTCGTTGATTCAGATGATTAGGTTCATAGCTCGTTTAGAGACCCTTTTAATGATATGCTAATTTTGTGAGATAGGAATTTTGGGTTTTCATGAGCTGTATGCCAAAATCATCCGTATTAAGACAATAAAAGACCTGAAATATTTCAGTTAGTGTGCAATGAATCTAAAATATATGAATGTTACATTTTCATCATTACATTATGGAAAATAATGAACTTTATCACAATATGCTAATATTTTGAGAAGGACCTGTAGATTATTCAGGATGTTCAAAAGTACTCGTATACGTACTTTGTCTTCTTCCGCTTCATTCGGGACCGGGTCGCGGGGGCAGCAGACTCAGTAGAGACACCTCCTCCAGTTCCTCCAGGGGGAGCCCAAGGCGTTCCCAGGCCAGCCGAGAGACAGTCCCTCCAGTGTGTCCTGGGCCTCCTCCCAGTGGGACGTGCCTGGAACACCTCCAGAGGAAGGCGTCCAGGAGGCATCCGATATAGACGCCCGAACCACCTCAACTGGCTCCTCTCGATGTGGAGGAGCAGTGGCTCTACTCCGAGCCCCTCCCGGATGGCCGAGCTCCTCACCCTATCTCTAAGGGAGTTCCCGGCCACCCTACGGAGGAAGCTCATTTCAGCCGCTTGTATCCATGATCTCGTTCTTTCGGTCATGACCCAAAGTTCACGGCCATAGGTGAGGGTAGGAACGTAGACCGACCGGTAAATTGAGAGCTTCGCTTTTCGTCTCAGCTCTCTCTTCACCACAACGAACCGGCACAGTGCCCCCATTACTGCAGCAGCCGCACCGATCCGTCTGTCCATGTTCCGCTCCATTCTTCCCTCACTCATGAACAAGACCCCGAGATACTTGAACTCCTCCACTTGAGGCAGGAACTTTTCCGGTCGAGAACCATGGCCTCGGACTTGGAGGATCTGATCCTCATTCCAGCCGAGTGTGAAGGCTGTGAACCACCCCAGCACATGCTGTAGGTCTTGGCTAGAGGGGGCCAGCAGGACCACGTCATCCGCAAAAAGAAGAGACGAAATCCACTGGTCCCCAAACCAGACCCCTCCGGCCCTTGGCTGCGTCTAGAAATCCTGTCCATAAAAGTTATGAACAGGACCGGTGACAAAGGGCAGCCTAGAGGGCGTGGAGCTGTTCTAAAGTGTCAAGTAAAATCCACACAAATGTCTCCTTCTAAGGAGGGCATTACAATATAACCACCAGTGAAAAGCGTCCTCATAGGTGGAACATGTGGTGACTCAAAGCAAAGGAATGAACCACTGAGCAACATATTGAGAGACATGGAGGCAACAAGGACATTCTGCTGTATTGGAAGAATTTTAATAATATTTAGATACAACAGAAAAATATAATTTAATTGTCTTGTATATATATTTTTTTCAAATATCAATAGGTCTAAAAGAAAGTATATTGTATACATAAGATTATTTTTAATAAATGTTCAAAGCTCTAAAATGAGCCTGACATCAAACATAATTCAACAGAAGTATTCGTGTCTGAAGAGTAAGCTGTAATATTGAAGCATTTGATTTTAACTAGCAGATTGAAGCTGCTTTTCGTGGTTTTGGCCACCAGATGTCACTACAGAGGACTGTGTTGAAAAGCTTCCACTAATTAACCTTTCTGGATATAAACTCTGGCCAGAAAGCTGTCAGAATTATTAAGTAAGATCAACTAAATATGAACACTTCCCATGTTAAACATGGCTTGATGTTTGTTAATTAAAAACTAATATGTAGTGGATGGAAAAGGTTCCACACCACTGTTAAAACATAAAGTTCATCCCATGTAAATAAAAGGACATGCTATCCCAAAGCCCAGACATCTACATCATACGGAAGAGTCCACAGACAGAACCTCTTGCAGCTCTCTTAATGTTCCTGTTGTCTTCTAAGCAGCCTCCCTGACTGATTTTCTTCAAGTTTTTTCATTCAGTTGTGAGGGATGCTCTGGCACCATCTGGTTAAGGTTTTTATATCCAAGTTTCTTTTCTCATTTGTGTTTTTTCTTTTTTAACTGTCTTCAGCTTAACCTGAGGCTGTAATGTAATTTGGTGAACAGTATCCTGAGAAACCTTAGAGAAATGCACAGTAAATGTTCAGTAGAACCAAGGTCACAGTTTAGTAAAGCTATATGGTATTACCATCAAGAACCTTCATTTGCAAACAACTGACACAAACACCTGGTACCGGTTATTTAACTTTTTATTTAAAACGCATTATACTTCTCCAGGAAGGGAGGGTGCTCTTTCCATGCTACTGTAGCTTCAGTATTCATAAACATGATTAAAGAGTCTTTATTTAACAGTCATGATCAAAAGTCTTCTTCAGCAGCAAGAAAAAAAGAGCAACCCGCTCAGGTCCATGCGTGGCCGGCTGCATCACTAAGCCAATTTTAGTTAGAAGCTGTATAAATAAAGTTTTGGAGGTGGAGTCACTGTTCAGGTTCCCATTCATGGATCCTTTGCTGTCAGTAAGGTAAACGGTGCAGAAGCGGAACTTCTGATGAAAACCAGCTAGCTCTGTCAGGACATGAATGTTTCTGATGAGGGATTAAAACTTGAAAGCTCCATGGTGGGCCATGGAGGGTGAATCCACACTGCTCGGGCAGCAGATGTTTGAACCATACGAGCTGGGTGTCATTCCAAGCATACCCTCACCGTGTGACATTTCCCCACTCAAGAAGTCATCTTCATCCTCCTTCAAGACCTGACACACAGGAAGAAGAACCACCATTAAGCTTCAAGTTCTAAAATACCCATTTCCCTTTCTTTCATAAAAACTCCCTACAGTTTTTGCTGAGAAAAAGTCAACGTTCACACAGAATAAGACAGCTGTGTGATAAAGCAGAGTGAGGAGAACATCATCAGAGCTGTTCAGACTAACTTATTTCTGTTGTTATGCTCCTGAAAACAAAGAAATAATCCAGATACAGATTTATTAATGACAAACCGATCTTTCAGCAGAACAGAAAACTAGAGCTGATATTTCTGTGGGTGGACACCAGGGCTTTGCCACAGTTTGAAAACATTTAGAGGATCACAGAAAACAGTGGTGACTTGAAGCTTGGGCCCATTTTTGGCAGCCAAACAGGAAAAGGTGTTTTCTCTCACTTGTTGGGCCACTTTGGCTGGCAGCAGATCAGTTCCTGCTAGTTCATCCCAAACTTGATACAGTGGTTCTATCAGCTGACCAGACCTGTGTACAGACAGACACACACACACCATTGGAGACCATCCGAACACCAAGGTGAAGATTCACTGCAGCATACTCCCAGTCAAAGCTACATCTAACTGTTTATTATTCAGCCTCAACTCTTGACTGGATTTGGACAGAATTTCCTATCATGGATAAAAAAAAAAAAACTGTACAGCTCAACACCTGTGAAAACAAATGCTTGGATTTCTCAGAGGATAATCTTAAATAGGGCACCAGATAGGGGTGTCCACTCACGCATCACTATTTGTCACTATTTTTTTTTAAATCAAACTATTGGTAGCAGGAATTCACCAAAACAAAAATATTCATGCAAATGAAACAGGAAATATAACCCATAAAATTGTTAATAAGCCGATATGTTGCTGCTTCTCTAAAACATCAATCCATCTTTTCCAGAAACATTAAACCTAAACTAATTTGATCAGAATAAAACAAAAGCTCTTCCTGTCTCTTCTAACATTCATCTTAGTCCAACCAACCCTTTACAAATTAGAGACATCAGGTAATTCACAAAGCTAAACTGTCATCTTACCAATGGAAAGATCTGAACTGTCACTAAAGTAAATGAACTATCAGCTTCAAGCTGCTGCTAAAGGTGAGCGGTGAGCTGATCTAGTAAAGATGCTGAAAGGGTCCAGGGTTCTCTGCGCAGAGTAATGGACAGGCCATAATTAGCTAAAATGTAACATGTATCTAAGAAGATCTTCAAAGGCAAACACTTAATGACCTCTGAGTTAAATCTAAGGGTTAAAACATCAAACACCTTTTATACTGTGAAAAATGACAGAGGCGAATTTGTTTAATATTTAAAACCATCATGCAGAGGAAATTCAACACAGGTGACAAATTTGGAGAAAAGAACATTTAGTGAAGCTCAGTGGTTCCAGTCAGCCTTGGAATGAGAACCCTGGATTACACAGATGATGGCGTTTACCGTTTGAGAAGGTAGGGGTCAAAGGGGAAGAAGCTGTCCAGAGGGTTGGTGTTGGTGGTCACCCCATCTCCTCCTGCAGAGCTGCGGACCACTGGCAGCACCTGCCTGTTGTTCTTCTCTATGATGGTGTAGCAGAACACCACCTGATATTTCCTGCAAACAACCAGTAGAGGGCGTTAATGTTAACTATGAGGGAGCAGGGATGAAGAGCTCTGCTTTCTGTTACTTGATTTATATTTTCATTATATTCTTCATTTTATCACGTTACAGCCACAAACTACAAATAATCTTTTAAAAAGAGTGACATGCATTTGTATTGACCCCTACTCCCATTCAGATATCCTTAAATACTTCAATAAAAACAAATATTAAAAAAACAGCTACCTTCAGAAGTAATTTTAAATAAAAAAAAAACATTGTTAAATCGTTTAACTGTGTTTAATTTGATCTCAGTATAAAAACTATCAACCCATCAACCATAAATGGAAAGAGGATGAACTGACAGGCTGGGTAATCAGAGAAGTAACTCTGGAGGAGTCACAGAGATCAACTGGGAGAAGACACTGTTAGAAGAAAGCCATAAGATGCTCAAAGTTTTACAACAGGCCACATAGAGAACATCACACTGATCATCACTCTGAATACACCTTCCCTGCCCTGTGAAGATATTATGGTGGTGGCAGCATTATGATGTGGGGATGCTTTTCTTCAGCAGGGACAGAGGAGCAGTTCAGAGTTGGTGACAGAAAATGGAAGGAGCCAAATCCAGGAAAACCCTGGAAGAGAACTTGCAGAAGACTGCAGATGACTTGAGACTGGGGTAGAGGTTCACCTTCCAGGAGGACAACCACCCTAAACATACAGCCTGAGATACAATGGAATACACTACTTTGTGATGATGTATAACATATAAGCCTGGTGTAACAGACTGAAGTTTACAGTTGTAATCTGGCACCATTTTTAAAGGCAAGGTACTGTATAGTGAACATCCCATGTCCTGGTCCAATCAGCCACTAAAGGTGTCAGCTTGAGTGAGTGGAGCACAGATAGAACAGAACATGTGGTGGGTACCTGGTGACAGCTGCAAACATGTTGGTGACTGAAAGCAGACAGACTTTGAGAGGGTTCAGCTGGCACATCACTACTCGCTCCAAGTTCAGACTCTGTAGGTACTCTAACCCTGAGACAAACACACACACAAAGCCTGTGAGCTCATCATACACCTTAATCAGACATCTGAGAGCTAAGTCTGACAGGATGGGTTTACTACTGGAAGCAATGTGTTGGCTGGTGCGTACCTTTCTTCATGTTGGCCTCCAGTATGGCTCTGTGTCTGAAGATGAGCACGTAGAAAACAGCCTGACAGGCAGCATAGAAAGGTCCATGCAGGCTGATGTCACAGCACACCTGTTTGCAGCTGTTGTCCTGGCTGTCAGTGTAGCGATGGATCCAAGTGAGGAGCAGATCCAGACAGGCCCTGACAGTGCTGGCAGACAACAGACAGACACTGGGTTAGACACCTCGGTGCAGAGCTGTCTTTGTGTTTACTAAAGCAGAATAGATCAACTCACAACACAGGGACAAACTTGGCTCGGGCAAGAAAACTCCCCAGAAATCCAGCCGCAGCCTGACGGAGGATGGCGGGCTGAGAGGGGTTCTGCAGGATCTTCCACAGGTGATCCAGGAAGGTCTCTGCCAGAGCCTAGGGCCAAAGTAAAGAAAACAAATTCTAACGTTTAAAAGAAGGACCGGTGGTAAATCAGTTTGGATGTCTCACTGTTTAATGTTTCCTGTCGTGGTTTACTGACCAGTTTGAAGCTGCAGAGGTAAAACAGTGTGTACTGCACATGACAGGAAGCATGTGTGGGTAGAATGAGCTTGTCAAACACACTCAGCAAATCTTTGTAGAGCTCTTTAGTCCTTTCAGCATGAAACGAACCTGTAAGAGACGGAGAATTGAAGACATGCATCCAAACACACCAAGGCTGCTGGCCTGCCTCTATTAATCTGGCACAAAATGTCACAATGAGGTGAAAACCTGTTTATGTAGAAGCTCAACTCACTTCTCAGAATGAATTTATATATAAAGGCCACCCAGACAGTTTAACAGAGCAGGAGAGAAACAAATGTACAACAGTTTGACCCTTTTTCATGTATTTGACTAAGCCAGAGGAGGGGAGTTCTCTGCATTGAAGACTGACAGCAAGACTCCGTACCATCAACACAGCAGACGTCTCTGATGTAAGCCATGAGCACGGCCATGAGGGTGTCCAACCTCTCAGCCTCTGGATGGGCCATCACATTGGCCCTGGTTGGCTGATCTGTGGACATGTCCTCATCCTGCCAGAAACACACAGGACCATAAAATACAGGGATTCTCCTTAGTGTTCATATCCCTTGAACTTTTCACAGAATATAAAAATATATTCTATATATCACAATATTAACACTTAATTGAATTGTTGACTTAACTGAATGCATTTTTTTTTTCATTCATATTTATGAAACGTAAAGAAATCGATTAGTTTGCAACAAATTCAGGAACAAAAATACTCATCAGAACATCAGTTTCCTTCTAGTGTAGAAATATGCAAATGGTGCAGAAGAATAGTTGTGTCAATAATTATTAGACAAATTGCACTTTTGAGCATTAATTATCCTCTTAAACAATTACAGATCTCTCAGTAAATCCAGAATGGCTAACATCTTCCAATCTCACATTTTTAGTTTTATCTGTTAAAGCAAGAATACTAAAACAATTCAAAATAATCTACTGTTGTATAAAAAGACACTTCACCAAGCTAGAACAGCTTATTTCTCATCATTAATAGAAGAGAACAAGAATAATTCTAGGTTTCTCTTTAGTACAGTTGCTAAACTTACACAGAGTCATAGCTCTGTTGAGTCATCCATTCCCTTAGCTCTTAGCAGTCATGACTTTATGGGATTCTTCTTAAATAAAATTGATTCTATTAAAAATAAAATATTTGACATACTCCTGAAGATGATTACTTCATCCTCAGCAAGTGAGACGACATTGGAAATAACTGCAGAACCTGATTTGTGTTTGGACTGATTTGATCCAGTGGAGCTTCCTGAGTTATCAGAAATATTAGCTTCATCTAAACCTTCAACTTGTATGTTAGACCCAATCCCAACCAAATTATTTAAGGATGTGTTCCCTCTGATTACCACTAAAGGAGATACTGCCTCTGTTTTACTTTTTTTTAACATAGAAAGTACTCCTGGACCAGCAGTTCTGGGTTTTTTGTATGTTGACTACATGCATACTCAGTATGAGGGATTGCTGCAAAGTCAGCGACTCAATCCAAGTGACTGTCCACTGTCTCTACATTCTCATCCAGGAGGACTGATTGTTGCAAGTGTGAAAGCCCCTAAAATATATATATGATATTAGTAATGTGTTAGATATCCTAGATCAGACCGGTTTCACAGATCAAGGTTCTGAAGCCTTCAGTTAGTCTGCAGTTTGTTACCATGTCAAAGAGTCCCTCCTCAGGGTGCTTCTGGGCTACATCATCCTCTGCCTCTTCGATGTCTGTCCGCGATGCGCTTACCTGAAACACACTCAACAAAGATGCAGACATTTTTAGTGGATGTCGTCGTGTGTCCAGTGTTCCAACACATTCTTCGTGTCAAGATTCAGACCACAAAAAGCTGAGGTTTACTATGAATGTATGTATGGTAGATACTTGTACAGAGATCAGGCTTTAAAAACGGAACCTGCAAAAACAAAACGTTAACCCAACAAGTCTGGAAAAACAAAGCTCTGGGACCGGATCCTTTCAAGATCCCCTCCTCAGGTAAAAACACTTCTGACTGAGAGCTGCTGTACTTACATCCAGTTTGAGCAGCCTTCCAATGATCAGCTCCAGCACATCTCGACGGATGGATGGTATGTAGACTGTTAACCTCAGCAGGTTGTGGACGTAACACTCCTTTAAAGCACAACAAACTGTCAACCACAGAAACATGTCGCGTATCAACACAAAGAATTAACAAGAGATTAACCACGCGGTAGGTGGATCTTACCAGAGTTCTGGAGGATTTCTGTATGAAAGGGAAGCCGTCATGGAGAATGGGCATGAGAAAGCGACTTGTCCTAGCACAGAAAAGAACAGAGGGTCCAGGTTTTAAAGACGAGTTTGGATTAAGATCTACTTCTGGATTGTTACATACTTTTGTTTTTATTACTAAGCTCACACATTCTCAGAATATTAACTCCTTAACACCCTTTCAATGAGAAACCAGAACCAAGAGCAGAGACCAGGAGAAAGAAGAATCCGGTTTGTAACGTACGAGGGAACATATCTGATGATGAGCTGCAGCGCCTGGTGACACTGATCAAAGTTTCTGGGGAGATCTGCAGAAATGAAAGGAAACAGTTATCTGATCTTATTTAACATGAAAAACATGCATTCTGTTTTGACTGTTGTCTAATATTAGCACTGCTGATTGGAAGAACACTCACTGTCATCTTCATCTTCTGAATCAGAGATGTCAACTCCTCCCTCACAGATGTTCACCCTCTCTGAAAAACCAACAAGTTTGTCCTCACTGAGTAGCCATAACATCAAATAAACATGACCTTCCTACTGTGGGCCAGCAGTAAGCAGCTTACGGGGAGTAAAGTGGGACACCACCATCTTGAGGCAGGCATATAAATACACAGTCTGTGCCGACACCAGGTTACTGAGGAAGGCCATAAACTCGTCCACCACATCCGGGCTCCGGCCCACCCAGGGAAGTCTCTGGAAGCCAAATGAAAGGAAAATGTTCAACTTCAGACAGAATCACATAGGAGTTGTGTCACTCCCATCTATTCACATCAATAAATACAAAAGCCATTTTTCTTGTTTAAGGGGCTTCTTCCTAGGAACCCCTCCAAACAATCCATACCAGCTCCCTTTCTCTCCTTACTAATGAATTATCCTGAACCTTGGTGGGAGTGTCTGTCCTGGGAAGTTCTGTGTGTTTGAAATGTTTTCCATTTGGGAATGACTATTCTCTGTAAACAATTAAAAGATGGACTTCAAATTGTTTAAAAATTCCCTTTTAAAGGCAACGGTCGTTTATCTGACGTCATTGCTGATGTCTTTCCATTCTGGCATTGTGTTAACACACACCTGGATGGTCCAGAACAGAAAACTGTCATATCTCCAATGTTTCCAATAAGTGCTGATAATCAGCAATCAGTGCATCTGACCAGCAGCAGCCGGCTGGCATCTATGCCTTTAAATTTCTCCAAAAGCACTATGGGCAGACTTAGGTTTTCACAATAGTTTTGTTCTATACACAATAAAACACTGTAAAGGCAATTAAAGAATTATTTTAAAACAAAAGCTATTGGTTTAACACAATTTACTGTAAAGTCTTGCAAAGAAATACAGCTAATCATCAGTCTGTAAAGCCTTTTGGCAGTCTGTCTCTTACCAATACTGTGTAAATGAGCTGTTCATGGTCCTTGGTCAGCTGCGTCATACAGCCCCGAAACTCCTGCAGCCAGTTGATGATGTGAGCATCCTGTCAGAGGAGAGAAGGCCCACTGAGGAACAAAGCTACATATCCAGACTTTACTCCACAACACACATGCATACTCAGCTCAGACACACCGATGCTTTGCTCTACCTTTATGTCCGGATCAGCCAGCTGATGTTTCAGGAGCTCATAATCGCTGTTGTCTCCCTTCAAGCAACAAGACAAATGGTCAGAGAAGCTCGCGTTGATATTTTTCACAATACAACTTGTTAACAAACAGGTTGGTTGAAAGTCATTGTAAGGACCCCTGGTCTTAGGCTGAATCCTATTTAATTGATCTTCCCCTTAATTGGTTAAATATTCCACTTGGAAATGGACACCCCTTCAAGAAGCTAATATGTCATCTCTTCTCACCATTTCCTAATATGAGTAGGTTTTAGTCCTTCAGCAGAAGTCAGGCTCCATGAGTTTTGTTGGGCAACAACAAACATAATACCAAACCCAGTGAAAACTAGTTCTGTATTTAACATGTAGTCAGGTTTTAAAAACATACTGACAACAAACCAACAGGAAATCTGCTGAGTGGTACCAACATAGCAGACAGTCATACTAACCTTCAAATATACCCAAAGTGATAATTAGTGTGACTGCAACTTTACAGAGGAATGTCAACAGTTTATTTACATGTATTTTTCATCAAATTCATGACATGACTTTGGTTTCTACCACTATAGATGACTTAACTTAGATGAGTGGAATTGTCTGAACAGATCTAGAGCTGGCCCAAGGCATCAGTAAACTATGCTGCTTATGCTATCAAGAATGAACTGAATCAAATGTGTCCTGAAGGTGCCTGAACATCAACTCTAGAATAACTTCAATTCTTTAATGTCCAACATTATTTAGGATTAAAAGGACCAGATAAATATACTAGCTGTAATCATACTGAGGATGCGTAACGTCATCATTTAATGGCTGCTTGTGTCTGTGCTGGAGTCACTTTTCATCCATACTTTAAAACCTGAAAATATAACGAAATATTTTCTGTTGCTTGTAAGGAATCTGTGAAAAAAATGTTTCACATCAACCCCACCACAAAGCTCCAGCTTTAGTTCAGGGCTCATCCAAAGACGTCCACTTGACCTACCAGGGTCGTTTTCGGGTGAATTTGGTTCCTTGTGTTTGGAAAACAGAAAGCTTTACTGCCTAGAAACCAGGAGTAAACACGTGGTATACAGGATGTCTGATCTACAGCACAGAAGCCTCTGAACCAACTATCGTCGCAATGTCAACACCGACCTTTCTCAGTTTCTCCATTGTCTCTGCCACACTGCCCCCGAACCGGACCGTTTTCATCGGCGGGGTGTTGAGGAAATCCCGGCCCTCCACCTCCATGGATCCCTACGCTGGTACCTGGGAGGCTAACTGTAGCTGTCGTTTGGTTTCCCTGCCTCTAATTTTAAGGTCCTTTCGCGTCGCGGTTATACAGTAAACTGGTTTCTTAACAGCATCACATTTTTGGAAAATAAACTTAGAAACATACAAGAGCGAGGATAAACTCCACTTTCATACCAGACACACAACCGCATGTTGGGGGAAGTGTTTACATGGAGTGTAACACTTTAACCCTTCCCAGGATATACGCTCAGACGGTTCCGGTTGATCTTGAATTTATTTCTTATTTTAACGTATTTTTCTTCGTTTTGGACCCTCCTACTGGTGGACAGATGATGTTTTGCAGCGACACATTGCTGGCTTTCAGTGACGGTTTTTGCTGTAAACGAACTGGCTCTCTGCCCAGGGCGGCAGGATATTGTGTTGGGCGGTTTATTGCAGTGTAGAGTTTCAGATTAAAACCTTGTGACCAGCGCTAAACCCAATAGCGCCTCCCTGTGGAGAGTTGTAAGCAGGAAGTAAACGTATTTTCCCTCAATATACCAATATTTAACTATTGTACTTACTGACAGTTAATAATAATAAAGAAAAATGTTTACTTATACCTTGAAATAACAGCCATGTTTTGTATAGGCCACCAACACATTTCTTAGCCAATCAGACATAAATTGGTTATGGGCTTCATAACAACACCAAGCATCTATCGATTGAATTTCAAATATTAATTAAAACATGCATCATCTTTATAAACTCTTTGAAATACCTGCTTTCTCTATCCCTATATCCCTGAATGTGCTGCTATGATTACATCCATTTGTTCTCCAAGATGCCCACTTTTTGTAGCGGCCATTGGCATGTTTGCTCGAAAGTTAAAGGGCTCTATTGGTTGTTTTGTGACAATCTTTAGTTTAAAACATTACATATTTAAACTGGTCAGACCTCTGGAATACTAAGTGGGGATTCCTTGAACCAATTTGAAATTGTCTTTGTGTAAAGTAAAATAAATCTGAGTCCATGCCATGTTTCCTTTTTTTTCTTGAAACAACACAAGCCATGGTTGGAGAACAACATAACTAAATGAAAAATATGCAGGTAGTGTTAAGATGTTTATTGTATAGTATGACCATCAGTAAAAACTACACTTTAATCAGTGCTCTGATTTACTTCACAGGTGATGATGGACAAGTTACAAACAATCACAGCTCTGACCCAACGGTAGTGAAAGGAACCAAAACAACAGTTCAACATTTTTCTGTTGTTAGCATTAATTCCTAATGTTTTTCGTATTACCAGACCTATTAGTCCCAATATGTGCACACCTTAGTCAGACACATTTGATTTGATGATTTGTTTGCATATGTATATGTTGTCAAACAACTCCAGACACATGAATAATGAACCAATTAGGTACGAGACATGCTGGGTGATCCATCAAGTGTGGATTATTATGGGATTCCAGCAGCAGCTTCTTCTCTCACATCCTGGAAGTGAAGTTCACTCTCCTCACCAAGGACCTGCTCACCTTGGATATAGATCGACAACCTGCACACAGTCAGTGTGTTGGTCAGAAATCACATTTCATTGATACATTAACAATGATTTAAAGTAGTGCATATGGATTTCCCCAAGTTAGCATAGCCGGCTTCATATAAGGAGCACCTTGTAAAGGTTTTCACACCCTGGAACCTTTTCAAATTTAGTCAAGTGATGACCCCAAACCTCCAAGTATATTATTGGAATTTTATGTGATAGACCAGTGAAAAACAGACTTTATGCTCCAAAGCACCATTTTTGTTCTAGCCCTGGTGAATAAAATTTGTCTAAAGGTGCAAAAACTACATGATCCTGTAGTGACGTGCAACAGTGGACAAACAAAGTAGTGCATAATTGTGAAGAGGAAGAAAGAAACTTATACATGTTCCTAAATGTGCTGCAGATTGCATTTCACTTTAATAAAGGAGCTCAGATGAAACCAAAAGTAACACTTTGTGGCCTACATGTGAAGTGCAAAAGTAACCCTACACATGATCCTGAACACACCATTTCCATGGTAGGCTGTGGTGGTGGTGGCAACATCATGCTGTGGGGATGCTGCAGAGCTTTGATACTGGGGCAGAGGTTCCCCCTTCAGCAAGACAACGACCTTAAGCATAAGGCCAGACTTTGAATGGAATGGTTTGGATTCAAAGCATGTCCATGAGTTAGAATGGCCAGGCCAATCTCCAGAACTAAATCCGAATGGGTAAAAGTCATTTAAATCTGTAGATGTGCAAAGCTGGTAGTGACATACCCCAAAAGACTTGCAGCTGGAACTGCAGTGAAATAAGGTTCTACAGAATATGACTGCTTTTAGTTGTCTTGTAATTTGGAAGCTGTCGGTTCGATTCCATTTTTCTCTTGCCACATGCACCTGCGCAAGGCACTTATACTCAAGTTGCCTACCTATCTGTGTATCGGTGTATGAATGTGTGCAAGCTTGTGAGTGTAATTGGGTGAATGTGGCTCTAGTGTAAAGAGCTTTGAGTGGTCAGTATGACTGGAAAGGCGCTATATAGGTTCAGTCCATTTACCATTTAGAGGTACTAATACTAATACACCCCACACTTCTCCAATCTTTTATTTAATGAAAAGCCTTTCCATACTTTTTCTTCCTTGTTTTAATGCTGCATCACTTTGTGTTGGTCTACATAAAATCCCAATAAAATACGTAAACATTTTTAACCTGTGAAAGATATGTGATTTAGAGAAGGGGTGTGAATACTTATGCAAGGCACTATAGACTACCTATTAGAACCGAAAAATATGTTTACTGCCAGGGTTCTGTATAAATATGTACACCCACTTGAAAAAGGTGAAAATAGCTCTCCTACAACAGACACTCCATCCAGGGAAATAGATTCTCCACACTATACTGTCATGGTGTTTAACCTACATACAGTATATGTTGTCCCTATAGTGCCTCAGCAGGTTGGGGAGTTCATACTTTTCCTAGCAAATGAATATGTCCCATGTGTGCTACCTGACAAAGCCAAAGCTAGTCGGAGCTCCTCCTTTAGAAGTTCCAGAAGCTCAATGACTCCTTCTTCTCCCTGGTCAAAGACAGGGCAGATGAAAAGGTTTCATTAAAAGCCATCTATGACTTTTAGCCAACACTGACAAAAGATTTGTTCTAGGTAGATTAAGTAAGGCTAACATGCATCTAGGGAAGACACAGTCCTGCATCAGGGAAGTGGTTGTTCACCTGACAGGCAAGTCCCCACAGTACAGGGCGACCGATGAAGACAGCCTTTGCTCCCAGAGCTAAAGCCTTGAGGATGTCCGTCCCTCGCCTCACTCCTCCATCCATGAAGACATCACAACGACCCTGTACGGCCTTCACCACCTCCTCCAACACATCCAGCTACACACACACACACACCCGTGTTTTACTATCTTTATGATGACGTTTTGGTTACTTCTATTGACTTCTATTCATTTTCCTTGATTTTTAGCGCCTAACACTAACCAGTTAATAACTAACCCTAACCCTAACAATAACTCAATTCATATCCTAGTCCTAAACCTAACCCCTGTCCCAAGAACGGAATTTGAAAAAGTGAGGACCAGGAAAATGTCCTCACTTTGCAATAAAAATACAAAAAATGGTTCTCACTCAGCAACAAGTACAAGAACACACACACACACACACTGACCGTTGCAGGAACACCATCAAGTTGTCGAGCTCCATGATTGGACACCAGTATGCCACTGACCCCATAGTTCACAGCCTGGACAGCATCCTGACCTACAGAAAGCTCAAACAAGTTACTCATTGTCAGTCACTGGCTACAGATTTTACTTCTGAATGTCTGTCATATGCACAGACTAAGACCATGTAGGTCCCATATGTTAGGATCACTGCACCCTGTACCATTCTATACAGCATTATTGTAATAGAGCTATTTTGTCACAGACTAAAGCCATGTGTGTGGATCTTAGTGAACAAATAGCTCCAGATTCTACAGAGTTCATGTAAATGTTAACCTTCAACAAGTTAAATTAATAAAGCTTGATTTCCTTCTCAATAAAAAGAATAGGGCAGCATGTTGTAGGTTTGGAAAGTTCTTCTTCCATGTCTCCAAAAAATTTTAACTTTTTCCACATTGTGTTACAGCTTTATACATAAATGATTAAATTCTCTTTTCCCCATCAAAATATCCCAAAATGACAAAGTAAATAAAGCATTTTGAGAGTTTTGCAAATTAAATAAAAATGAAAAACAACAACAACAAAAAGGGATCATATAAAAATAAGTGTTTCCTCGGTACTTTGATGGCTGTGTTGATGACTGTAGCCCCCATACATGGGTTGCGCGCTCCACCGCTGTGGCCCCTTCCAGAGATATTTTTTCAGATTTAAGTCCAGGTTCTGGCTGGGCCATTCACAGACTGCTGCTGAAGCCAGTCCTTTGTCATCTTGGCCATGTGGTTTTCTAGACCAGTTCCTGCTCCAGAAAAACCCTCCCTGTAGCACAATGCTGCCACTACCCTGTTTCACAGTAGGGGTGGTGTTAGCCAGGTCATGAGCAATGCTTTTTTTCTCACTTACCAACTGGGATTCCAGGTCAAAAAGTTCTGTTGTGGTTTCATCAGACCAGAGAACTCCTGTGATCTGTTTCTCCTCATCTGACCTTCTCTAATGTGTTTTTTGGTCAAATCCAAAAGGGTTACCATGTCCATCTGGTCCTTCTACCATAAAGACCTGACTGATGGAGTGTGTTAGCAACAGTGGACCTTCTGGTTAGATCTCCACAAGAGAACCCTGGAGCTTAGCCTTAGTGACCACTGGCCTCTTGGTCACCTGTCTGATCAAGACCCTTCTTCCATGATTACGCAGTTTGGTCAGAAGGCCCATATGTAGGTAGGGTCCTGGTGGTTAAAAACTTCTTACATTTCCTAATGATGCTCTGTGGGGTAATCAACGCTTTTGGGAAAGGATAATTAACCTTTCCCAGATTTGTGCTTAGACACAATCTTTTCTTGGAGGTCTACACAACATTCCTTTGACTTCTTGGCTTGGTTCCTGTTCTAATAAACCGGGTCAGCTGTGAGGCCTTATGTAGACAGGCGTCATCAGTTCCAGATCATGTTTAAGCAGCTGATTTTACCACAGCTGGACTCTAATTAAGATGCAGGAGAATCTAAAGGAAAATCAGTGGAAACAGAATGAACATGCGCTCAATTTTAAGTGTCATGGAAAAGGGTGTGAATACTTCTGTGCATTCTTTTTTCATTGTTTGTAAAAAAATTTGCAGAACCTTATGTTCCACTGTTTCATTATGGGGTGTTGTCTTAAACACTGGAAAAGAATTATTTGGAACAAGGCTATGAATACTTTCTGGATGCATTACCTCTAAGGCTCAGTGCTTGGAGAAACCAAACACAGCAAATCAGTCATTTGACCTTTCAGTGAACTTAATCTCTCCAAACATTGATTCTGCATTCAATGATTGTTGGGACTAAAAGAATGACTAACACAGCATGTATTGTTATTGTTCACCAGAGGTTCATATTTTGGCACATTAGTGTGAATACTGATACTGACAGTGCTTTATGATAAATGGTTTAACGTTAGTGTTTCTGCATGTGTTTACCATTCAAAACGCCTTTTATGATCACAGGTAGGCGTGTGTGCTTCTTCAGCCAGGTGATGTCGTCCCAGCTAAGAGCCGGTTCTATTGCATTAGCAACATAAACAGCCAAACCGCTGTCATTGCCATAGTCGTCCTCAGAGAAGGACAGCAAGGCTGAGGAGAAGTTTGACATTCTAAGAAAACACACAGGAATGAGAACCGAGTCATGTAATCTTGGTCCTGATGATGGAATTTGACAGAACCTCACCACGATCCTGGTTTTGCATCCTACCTTAAATGTGGGGGCATTTTAAAACGGGTGCGCACATCATCCAATCTCTTTCCCAGGTAAGGCGTATCCACGGTAACAAAGACAGCCTTGTATCCGGCCTTCTCTGCCCGGCGCAGCAATGACAGAGTGAGCTCTTGGTCTTTGTAGATGTAAAACTGCATCCAGAGGACACCCCCGGTGTATGGTGAGGATGTCATTGCTGACATCACTTCCTCTATGCTGGAGGTAGCCCAGGAACTCAGCATCATTGCTGTTCCTACTGCTTTGCATGCTGGATAGACAAATATTTTTCTGAGGATGATGCTTTTTTTCACACTGCTCCAAGTAAAGCAGGTAGCAGGTGTCCATAAAACATCCCTAAGACTTTATAGACTCAGATTGTGGAATCCTTTCCTACTGTGTTCCCAGCTTCATATGTTGTGCTTGTTTGTTAACCTCTAGCTGTAGCGGTCTCTCCTGCAGGATGAGCCATTCTCTGCATGGCTGTTGATCCAACACAGAGGGGCATGCTAAGCTTCTGGCCCAGCACAGAGACAGACAGATCCAATGGACACATCCCTCAGCACACGGGGCATAAGATACCACCTAAATGGACACACACAAACACCTAAGTTATCTGCTGTGTGTGTTGTTCATAAATGTCCATCTCAAAATATACACTCATGTTCTTCATTGTTTAATGCAAGACCCCTGAAAAAAAGAATCAGTACTACACAAGACCCAAAGCAAAGAAGAACAAGCATGATACAATCTGAATTCAGCACAGTGAACATTTTAACAGATAAAAAAAAAAAAAAAAAAATGAAGTAAAATGTAACTAATGAATATCATCTGGTTGGATTAACTATGAAAAACAAGAAAAAAACCCCAGTAATTTATATTTCTAAACAAGACAATATGTTAATGTGCCTTCAGTTCACCGAGCGATTGCACGTTAAAATAAAATAAAATACTCTTTTTGATCTCACAATGGGGAAGTTGTTCTCTGCATTTAACCCATCCCTTAGGAAGCAGTGGGCGGCCACTGTACGGCCCCCGGTGAGCGTTCAGAGGTTAAGGGTCTTGCTCAGGGAACCCAGAGTGGCAGGTTGTGGGATTCGAACCACTAGGCCACAACTCAATCTGTAATGAGTTATTACAGGCAGGCAGACTGATGGGAAACATCACTCCAACAACAGAACTGTTAGTTGGTAAGAATGTAATGTGGCATAGCAAAATGTTCAGATTGTAAATGGAAATGTCAGGAAAGAAAGTCTAAAGCAATATGGCTTGAAAACAGGAAAGGCAAAAGAAGAGTTGAATACAAAAAAACCCGTCAGGGACATGTGAACAGCAGCAAGGTTCCAGAAGGCTGAAGGTGAGTGGTTGGATGACCTGGGTTTCAGTGATCAATCCGGAACCTGCGGGTTGGTGCAGGTCCAATGACACAAGCACATTTTCACAGTAATTAACAAGAGGGAACACATTTTCAGTATATTCCTTTAAAAAAGAAGTTTAATAAAAGGACCTGCATGTTTTCCTAAGGCATAAAAATCCAAGAGGTCCCGTGACAATACATGCCCCCCCCCCCAGTTCTGTAGACCCCTTTGCTCCTGATTTTCCAGAATCCAAATCACAGTCTTAACTCAGTTATTTATCTTTAGCCAGTTGTCTCCACTGACAGGACTGTTACAACCCGTGTTCTATATGGCTGCTCTTGTTCAGGTTCACACTTCAGACAGCCATCGAAAATATCCGTTGATCATTAGGTATAATTAATGCATCGAAGAGTTGCACTTCTTGAACTGAATTATTGAAATACATTCACTTTTTTATGTTGAGATCCAACTTTGTGTTCCAGTTACTGTGACCAACCCAAGCCTCTAATATTCCATCACCTGAGGCACAGTTTGCTCTCCGCTGATTAAAAACCAACAGTTAAACCTTTTAACTCAAGGACTTATGTGAAGAGACCAAAAAGTAACATTTCTCTTGCATTCAACAGGAAAATCCTTTGGTTGTTTAAGTCAATCTTTTTAAGAATTTCTAGTTTCCACTTAAAAGATGAATTTTGGGGGAAAAAAATGGAAATGCAAATGTTTGTCCAAACTTCTCCAGGGCAGTTTTAAAGTCTTTAAAACACCCTGAAAACTCTGGAAGTCACAGTAAAAAAAAGAAAGTTTGCACACAGTTAAAAATGTACCAGACCACCTGAGACCTATGGCAGCTGCCGTATCATGCTCCACCTTTGCCCCCATGCTGAATCTCTGGGTTCTGCAGACACCATCAGTTTGTTGTACCTGTTAAAGGCAAAGACATTGTCGGCCAGCGTGGTCTGCCCATCAGCTCCTGAGCGGTAGTAGTCATATACTGCTTTAGGAAGAACCCTTTTGGCTTCTTCCTGAAAATCTGAGACACACACACGCTGCCCAGACATGGCTTCCCTTCCAGCAGCTCCCCGTCAGTCTGATGTGTGGCTCCAGGCTGATCGGCAAATAAGCAAAGCTCCAGTAATCATTAACCTGCCGGAGGCTTCATCAACCCTCAGGGGTTCTGACACACGTTTCAGCTCTGCAGTTTACACAAGATTACCATCATGGTTATGACTTTGGATTAGCTGGGGCTTCATATCCTGTGTTTAGATTATTGCATGCTGGTGAAGCGCTGATGGCTGGATGTGATCTTTGAATCAACAGCTGTTGGTTTATTCAACAAGGAGCTTCTGTCACCCTAATGAAATTTAAACATGCTTAACGTAATGTCAATATTTATTCCCCAAACAGTTTGGTAATGGGTGTAATTTAAAACAGGAGGAGAGGACCACAGTGACAAACACCTTACAGTTCTCAGTTCCACGTTTATTTGGCATCCAACAGAATTCAGTAAAAGATTTAAGAATAAACACGTTTCACCGTCACCACAAACATAACGTTTCCGATTAAAAATGTAAGAGGAAAAGTTGAGATTCATAAATTGCAACAGGCAGCTCAAAAAAAAAAAAAAAAAAAAAACAAGGGAAAGAAATCTACTCTTACAGAAAGTTACAAAGCACAGCACAGACTAAAGATCTAGATCGACGGGAAAATGATCAACTAAGAGGTCCTTGTTTAAGTAACTAACTGCTTTTATTCTGAGATCACCAAAAACTGTGACATGACAGGATGTTTCTGTCTAATCCAAAATAACAGTTCTGCTGTGGCAAAAAAGGACTCAATTTAATCCTTTAATCCAAACATGACACTCAAGTGTGTCAGCATCTTCACAGTTCTACCGATCAAAGCCCAGTTTGATTATAGTTTCTCACTTTAGACACCAGGTGGCTGTCAGTGGAGCTCAAGGACTCCTGATCAACCTTTAATTTAATCTTTCATACCTAACTGCATCATCCATTGGCCAATCAGGATCACAATGTTGCTGAGGAAGAAGATTAGAGAAAAGAACAAATGTGGCCATGGAAAAGCCCCATCCATCCGAGACCCCAGTAAACCCCTGCTTCAGAGGTGAACGGCTCACTCCTGCTGCATCCCGCCCTCAGACAGACTTCAACAGGCGCAACAGGATGTTTATGGGGAAAACGTGATATAGTGAGCTATGCAGGTGGAGGGGGAAGGTATTTCCAAGAGGAGGGTTAGGAGGCATTTCTCCTCCTTCCCCCCTCCCCCTTCCGACAGCAGTGTTTTACCCGACCCAACTCCTAAAAGGAGGGTGGGTCAGCAGGCTCACTAAGCGTTGCACTAGCCTGAGCGCCAGTGGTTGAAGGGGAGTGTGGTTGCAGCGATGCCACGAGGCTGCTGCCCCAGTTTGGATGCCCAGGAGCTTAGGAGGGCGGACTAAGATTCCGCCTCCCATTTTCCTCCCCCTCGGGTGGCCCGGTGCTGCTATTCCGACACCCCAGTCCCGCAGGACTCTGGTGGATCTCCAAGCCTTCGCTGGACCATAGACATGAAGTAGCACAGTGCTCACACCCAGGCTGTCCAGCCCTCATACAGCTGGGCCAGATTGTCCATGTTGGTAGCCTCTTTGATGACAAAGTCCACCTGCAACAACACAATCAGAATCAGCTTTATATGCCAATTATTCCAGACAAACAAGGAATTAGTCTTTTCTCTCTATGAAGACATTTTTAAATATAACAAAAATTGCAAAAGGAGACTTTTTATTTTTAATTAGGGCAAAATGTTTACAAATTAAAATCTTATAATGGAGGGTCAATGAAAGTATACATCTTTTCTAACAATTCATTTTCACTTACTTTAATTTCAATTTCTCCAACAACAGCATTTCTTTGGTTCTTTAAGTACTTTTGATGTGACGATTTGACTTAAGTGGCAAAAGGTTTGACACCACAGCTGGAGAGCACCTACTTCCCCATGATTCATTTCCTCATTCATACACACTGATCTGCAGCTCTTAGGGAATGTGAAGGGCTCAGTGTGCAAACTACTAATCTGTTGACTGGAAGATGGCTGTTTTTAAGCCCTCTTAGTGAATGGTGACCATTTCATCTACCAGTGACTGTGGACTAAAATTTGACAGTTGCTCCAAGTTGCATATTCATGTTCCATAAATGTTTCCAGATTTTGTCATGTTACAACCAAACATCACAGTGTATTTATTAAGAGTTCATGTGATGGAGCAACACAGTAGTGCATGTTTGAGGAAGTGTAACGGACCTCATTTCTAACATAAAACATGAAAACTGTATTTATATAAAAGCTGGTTTAAACCCCTCATAAAAGCAGTGTGCTTTGTGCCTTACCTGCTCTGTGACGCTCATCCTTCTGTTGGGATCAATGTCTCTGCCCTCCAGCTTCGCTTTCACTCTCTTCCACACACTGACTGCATACGAGTTCCTCTCCTGCACAGCTGCAACAAAGACAGAGGCATGTTCAAAACAAAGGTCAGACTGTTTTTAGAGGATGTACTGCCAGAAGTCAGCTGCATTGGCAAGAGAGTGGGGATTAGTACCTCGACCCGTTTTCGGGTCTCGTACAGCCCTCTTTGGGCTGGGGTTGAGACCTTTGCTGTTCATCACCAGAGTGCTAGGTGGGGTATCAGTGGGGGTTCCCAGGTTACGAGGCAGTGCTTTGCGTGCATTCTGGGACATGGAGTCTGGCTGTGTCTTCACTCCACTGCATCGAACAGCTAAAACCAAACAACATAGAGATAAAAGCCAGAGAGTGGAAGCATCAGCCACCATTTAACAATATTAAACGGAGCCTAGGGGTAAAGTAAATCTGGTCCACATCATGTCCCAGTTTGAAGTTAATACAACCACAACCTGTCAGCCCAACTATTCTAGATTTTAATCAGAGGTCATCTGTCTGATGGAATAAGCTTGAAGCACCCTCAAACACGATGCTAAAAGGCACCAAATCTGCATCAGAAAGTTGCTAAAAATCAAACAAGATATTTGCAATGCCCCAAATTTATCACCTCAGCTTGAAAGAAAAATGATAGTGTTATGCAAACCTGAAAAACTAAAGCAACACTGTGAAGAAGAGTGGACCAAAATTCTTCAAAAAAAAGAACCTGAAAAATGAATTGTTCATGTCTGTTGAATCTGTTTCTGTAAACTGCTGCCTGATACCCTTTTATTGCATACCTGACAGTTTCATTTCTAATGCGCCTTTGTTAATCTGAGGTGTCTTTTGCCTCCCATGACTGTTTAAGCACCATACCTGCTGCAAAGCTCGTCTGAGCCGAAGAAACAGGACTGGAGCATTCAGCCTCTCTGACAGTCACCAGTGGGGAGGCAAAGCCCACCAGGCCATTGTAAACACTGTTATGACACAAACAAATCAGTCAGAGATCTGTCAACTGGAAACAAAGTCGGTACAGCAGTAGAAGTCAGAGTGTGTGTGTGTGTACCTCTGGCTCTGTGTGTGCAGCTCCTTCAGGGTAGCAGGAATGTCCTCCAGCAGATCTAGCTGCTCCTGGTTGCGGTGCTGTCCACTGGCCTGGACCACAGTAAACAACACGAGTTGGATGTTGTCCTGCCAAGTTTTGTACTCCAACAGGTAGTGACGTACGCTGCCCTGGTATGCCACCTCTTCACCATCTGCTAGTGCAGCTTCCTCATCCTGTGTGGCACAAACATGTGGTATCAGAGCCTAGCAACAGTCTTCAAACCGCACCTCAACGTGTTTTATTGGGGATTTGTGACAGATCCACACTAAATAAAACATTTCTGATGTGCATGTAGAATGACATGTGGTATTCATCATTTGTTACAAATAAAACTTTCAGATATATGGTGTTCATATGTATTCAGTCCCTTTTAATTCTGATACACCTAAATAAAATCCATAACTACCAATCACCTTCAGAACAACTTTTGGCAGTGAACTCCGTATCTGACTTTTGTGAACGAGTGGCAAGAACGCAATAAGAAGTTAAATTTACCAATTTACAAGGGAGCTAGTAAGAGTTGATAGAAAGATGGATTCTGAAGGAAAACATGTTAGAGGCAGTAAAAGCATTGAGACTGGGATGGAGGTTCAGCAGGTTCCCTTCCAGCAGGACAGGAATGGTTTAGATCAAAGCATATTCATGTGTTAGAAGGCTCAGTCAAAATTAAGACTTAAAATTCAACTGAGAATCTGCGGCAAGCCTCGAAACTCTATGTTCCCAGACGCTCTCCATCCGATCTGACTGAGGCTGAGATGCTTTAGTCTGTAATTTTACAAAGCTGGTAGAGAGATAGTCCAAATGAGATGCCAATGGAAGTACAGAGAAAGTATAAATATAAAGAGGCTGAATACAAGCACACTTAAAACTTTTTCACCATGCAATAAAGTACACTGAAGTTTGTGGTTGTAAAATGACAAAATGTGAAAAAGTCCAATGGCTATGAATCCTTTCAGGAGGCATGGTGAAATATGCAGCAACATGTATGAGGGATTTCTACTAATGTGCTCCAGTCTGCATGATGGAGGTACCTTAGCCATGGCTTTCAGCAGATGCTTGACGTCAGCCAGCTGGCGATTGTGGTTAGACAGAATGGTCTTAATGGAATCGACCAGCAGCTGCAGTGTCTCTCCACAGGCCTCCAGCTGCTGTTCCTGCTCTTCTTGCTTCCTGCGCTCGATACTCAGTTCCTCCTCCAGCTGCCTCTGTGCACCGCTCAGCCAATCAGGACTTCCGATTGGCAGGTCTACCACTGGACCCTGTGGAAATGTGCAGAGTTCTTAATAACGGACAGAAAAATTTGGTTTTGATTTCAAAGCCAAAATGGACTCAAGGTTTTAGATCCATCATTTTAAAGGAGTTACAGCAGAAGCTGGATATAATGATAAAACAGGAAAAAAATGGTTATCAACCCAAAATCAATAAAACATTTTAGCATAACATCTCAAGGGAACTGAGTCTAATTTTAGGTAAAAGGGAGAACCCACCAGTCTGTGTAGAAGTTGCAGCTCCAATGGAGAAACTGTGCTGCTGAACTGGGAAGCATATGAGCAGGTTTGCTGGCAGCGCTTCAGCAGCTCAAAAAGAGCTGTGTCCATACTGAGCGCCTCAGGGGATCGGATCCGGAGGCCTTCAAAGTTAAGGATGGTGGAGCATAAGAAGGTGACCTTAAAAAAAAAAAGAAGTCAAATGTTAGCATTTTGTTTCATGTGTTCTCTACTTGAATGCTCTCGCAAAAGCTTATATCACAACTTGGTCAGAGCGTCCATTGAAGGATTCAAGGGACCACGTTCCATGATGCTGGAATCACCTACCAAGCGCTACTAGAACCGGGGCATCCCGGTCTATCTTCAGGAAACTCTTGAAGATCCAGTCTTTTGAAAGCATCTCCTACCCAGTGTTGGGAGTAACAGCGTTAAAAAATTGGTAACTGTTACTTTTTCGGTAACAAAGTAATCTAATTTATTACTTTTCTCATTTCCATAACGCCATTATGTGTACAATGCAACACGATGCGTTACTACAACTCAATAAGAGGGGTTTAATAAGA
This sequence comes from Girardinichthys multiradiatus, assembly GCF_021462225.1. NCBI lineage: Eukaryota > Metazoa > Chordata > Actinopteri > Cyprinodontiformes > Goodeidae > Girardinichthys > Girardinichthys multiradiatus. The sequence continues at coordinate 546,797 of NC_061818.1, forward strand.
GCACAGTCTGCTGCTGCGGAGAGATCTGCTTTTCTCCACCGAATGTTTTTCAAAGCTCTTCAAGAAAAAAGCAGGAGGTTGGGGGGCATATGTGATGCCAATTGGCTGAGAAGGCATCAGGTAGGCGGGTTTTCACCACACAGAGTAAACCAACAGCAAGAGAGAAACATGCCATGGAGGCAGCATTCGAACTTTCGAAGTATAGGCAATATTTCACGTTCGCTGAAGTTAAAGGCAAAAATGTACATGTGATTTGCAAGTTATGTCTGGGAACAAAGAAATTATCCCCGTCTGTGACCAGCAACTCCAGCCTAATAAAAAACCTCGCAACACTTGTGGCTAACAACCGGAGCCCTGCTGCGGCCAGCGCCAGCTCTGCAAACAGAAAAGGCTTTCTGGTGAGTAACATCATTTTAGATTCTAAAAAGTTACTGAATAGTTACTATGCCTAGTAACTACTTACTTTGATAGTGCAGTAACTGAGTTACTCAGTAACCTTTTGGAGGAACTAGTAACTATAACTAGTTACTTTTTTAAAGTAACGTTCCCAACACTGCTCCAACCCCATCTACTTTACTTCCCCTGAAGTCTGCACTGTATCTCTACACCATCACCCCTGATAGAACCTGACTAGTAGTCTTCCTTCTAAGAAGCTTATCGTTAGCTTAGATATGACCTTACTAGTAAGTCACTTTTGATGAAAAGATCTGCCAAATGCAGAAACATCTATCAAGTGTTGTTTAAAATATCAGACAAAGGTGAACAGAGCATGATGACAAAAGCAGTGTTACCTGGCTGGTACGCTGGTTGTCTCTAGCCACCATGGCTCGTCTGTCTCGGATTGTCATCTCAAAGCCCTGCAGGACTGGAGCCAATGCAGGATTGGCTCCACCAGCCCACTTCAAACGCTGCTCAATGCTGGCCTCTAGAGAAACCAGTTTCTCCTGAAAATATGAGTCAAAGGACAATGTTCACGTTGTTCTTTAAAAAACATTTTCCTTCATCAAAAAAGATCTTAGACAAACCATGGTTGCTGCAAAGACTTTGTATTATTTACTTAATGTTCAACAAAAGGTTATACCAGGTAGATTTAAAAGAATAGAATATCATTCAAAACATTACTTCAGTAATTTAATTCAGAAAGGAAATGATATAGATTCACTAGAGTGAAATCCTTAGTTTAAGAGTTTACTTCCATTACTTTTGATGATTATTGTTTACAGCGAATGAATCCCCAGATCTCAAAGTGATCTAGCCTCTCAGACATACCAACAAAAGTCACCCTGAATGTTGTAAAGTGTTAGAAAAGTGCAGCATCTCAGTAACTCACCAGAAATCAGGTTAAATACAGCAGAAAAACTGCACTGACAGTGTGGGAGCTGCTCCAAACTAGCAATGTAGCGCACCAACTTGCAAACATATGCAGGTATCATGAAGTCTTGGTCTGTGGCTCCCATTAGTAGAAACACAGCTAAAAGGAACTGTAAAATCTTATAAGCTTATTAAATCAGCATATATGGTTAGTTTTTTTTCTCAGTTCAAGAGGAAGATGAGACAAACCAGAACCAATATGCAGATAAGCTGAAGGCTACTATCAAAGCAACCTGGTTTCTATTACACCTCAGCAGAACTACAGGCTGATGTCCTCCATGTCATGCTGCATTGATGCAGTAACTCATGCAAAAATGAGCCCTGAGCAAGTACTGAGTGCAGATTTTGTACAATACGTGTACATACTGACTTTTCTCTTTATAGATCTGTTTTTATCCAAAAACCTGGTCATCGCAAACTATTCACAGCTTCACTGTACCAGGAATTATTAACACTGTTTCTAATCAAGAAGCCACGTGTGATGTAATCTCTGTGACACGTCTGGTTTAGTTACCAATCACTACAGGCACTGACCTGAATGGCAACAATGGCTCCTTCATCCTGACTCAGCCTGTACAGCTTCTTCTTCATGTTGCTGAGGATCACAGGGCGAGGAGCATTGCTGACACTCAGTGGTTGATTGTTGGGACCAAGAACATCCTCATGCTGCCACTAGAGGAGGACACACACACACACATCCGTGTTTTACTATCTTTATGAGGACGTTTTGGTTACTTCCATTGATTTCCATTCATTTTCCTTAATTTTTAGTGCCTAACCCTAACCAGTTAATACCTAACCCTAACCCTAACCATAACTCAATTCATATCCTAGTTCTAAACCTAACCCCTGTCCCAAGAACGGAATTTGAAAAAGTGAGGACCAGGAAAATGTCCTCACTTTGTCAAAATGTCCTCACTTTGCAATAAAAATACAAAAAATGGTTCTCACTCAGCAACAAGTACAAGAACACACACACACACACACACACATCAGGTGGAGGCCAGCTATGATGACATTAATAATCTAGTTTGTAACCATTACAGACCCCAAACCTCAGCACTAAGGCAGGAATGCCATAAGTGAAGAGCCAGGCCTCATTGTTGGCTAAGAAGTAGTAGCTAAGAAATGGCTATAAAGTAAACAACATCCCAACAGAAGGTGGACATGTAAATATCTGAAAATTGGAGAAGAGGAGTGACATGCAGTAACTGTCTGGGTTCAAACTTGGGACTCAGATGAAACCATTGTCAGTGATCCTCCCAACAACAAGACATCTCCATACTAGAGAGGTATTTTCAGTGTTCGTGAAGCTAAACGACACCATGGCTTGAGTACCAAACCAGAGGAGCAGAATTAGTTTTCTGTTTGTACCTGAAACATTGCAGTATGCAGCTGGCTCCTCTGTAGACTGGCCTTTGCAGCCTCCAGATTAATGTCCAACCTCCTCAGTAGGTCAACTTTCTTCCAGGCTGTGTCGTAGGAAGAGGCCAGGACTGTGGATCTGTTCAGCAGCAGCTGGGAGACTCGGCCTGATGCCAGACTCTGCTCCACTGCCTTTTTACAAAGCTCATCCAGAGAAACCTGCACAACCAGGATACAGAACAAACCACTGACTGATCTGTGGTGACACCATCTGAAAATTAAATGTCAGCCTTTCTCACAAACCTAATTAAAGCAAATTGATCATAAAAAAATATCTATTATTTTGCTTGACATTGGAAATCATGCTTATTTATCCATGATTACTCACCAGGTATGGAAACATATTTGGTGTATTTATTCTCCTTAAGGAACAGAATGAGAGGTGAACCCCATAACATCTGTTTTTCCTCCATACATTCTTGATCTACTATTTAGTGATTTCTTTCTATATGGTTCATATCTATATAATTTTAATCATTCAATAACAACATAAGTATTTAATAAATTACACATTTTAATGACAACACAGCAAAAAGTGTTGCAGGACAACAAAACATTTTTTGTTATTGACTTTAAAATGTTTTCCATTACAAACAGTTTTTCGTTTTGTAAAATAAAAGTGATTTTTCTCTCTATATCTCATCAGTACATGGTCCAGTTTACTAGGACTGTCTTGTACCAACTCACCAATGACAGGCAGTCTGCTCCAACACCAGCACATGTTGGAGAAGAGACCAACTGGATTATAGAAAGCTAAAGGACCATCCCAGTAGTCATGGAGGAACCAGAAAGTGGCAAATTTAATACAATATTTTGTGATTAAATTGTTTTTAGGAGATTCATGGGACCCAACATGGGAATTTTTTCTTATTAACTGTAAGGCCGCAATAATAATAATAATGTTAATAACAGTCAACAAGAATGAAAGCTGTTAAAAGCTGAATATACTACCTACCTTGATCTCTGCACCAAAGTCCTTTGCCTCCACCTGAGCCACCACGTCCAGACCGAGAGCAGAGAGAGTGCTGCAGAGGGCCAGACCAATGGCCTGACTGGGCAGACCCATCAGCATCTGGCGAACAAACTCAGCTGTGAAGGCCTTGATGGGGCGGATCATCTGCTCCTCGCTGATCACTGCTACACCTGACCCTGTGCCACTGGGCCGTCGGTACAGAGGCTTCCCCAAACCAACAGGTCCATTTGTAGGGATCAGGTCTTCAGCCGGTAGGCAGGTACCTGGCAAGGTAGTAGATTCAATTTAGAAAAACAACCAAGACCATCCAACCTGGGAAATCCTCAAGTACAGCACAGACCCGATGAGACAATGAATGGAAAGTTGCCATTTAGTCTTCCACAGCTAAAATGTCTGCGTAGGAGATGAAGTGCATCTTTAAAAAGGCACTATGTTGCTGCTGAGAGATTGTTGTAGATGATGAAGTGAGAAACTCTCACCAGACAGAGTTTGAGCAAAGGATGAGCAGAGGAGGAAGAAGTCTCTGATGGTCTGCAGTCTCTTCAGGAAAAACACCTCCTCCAAGAGCTGGCGCTGATTCGGGCTGTCAAATAAGCTGAGCTGTGTTGCCCGAGCCTCCCTCAGAACATCCACCTTCCTCCAGGACAGTGGCACCTCCAAAGAGCTCAGCTGAGGATGATGAAGAGGAGAAAGGGAAGGTGGGACAAAGTTGATTTCTTTTAGAAAACATCAGCGTTAAGACGTACAATTGTAACTGGTAGTGCTTTGCCAAGTGTGACTCCTTTCAACAATTCCTTTGATATTTCACCCACGTCACTAGTGGAAACATCTGAACTTCTAGTTTTTAAAAGATGCACCCTGAGAATGAGCATTTCTATGAACAAATAAAACTAGAACACCGTCCTATGTGAGCAACCGGTTCCTAAGAGTCATTCAGAGAAAATGGTATAGTGCATCATTATAAGAACTTTGGTGTCACTACTTTCTGTTTGGTGTTTTAACTCCAGAGTAAAGAGCAGTATAAAATCTGGAGAGGAAACAATTATAGTATGAGGGTCTATGAAAAATGGTCCAGAAATTATTTAAATCTAACCTCAAATTCAAAACCACACAACTGATTCCACACTGGCATTTAGTAGGAAGAAGCTGGGAAAAACTAATCAACCAGTCTAAATAAGTACATCTGTCTATCAACAGGACAACGATCCTAAACACAACAGCAAGTCTACAACCGAATGGCTGAGTAAGAAAAGAACCAATAAACTGGCCCAGTCAAAGTCCAGACCTCCACCTCAAAGTGTTAAAACACGTGAAAAAAGGGGCAGGATGGTTTCTTTAGGACTGCACCCACTCTGGTAAATCATGTTTAACTGTTAGCGCTGACAGAGAGTTTAGGATTTCATTCAACTACAGAAGAGGAAAAGCCCATTACTACCTTCTCTGTGAGTTGGCCAAAAGCAGCCTCTAGTTGGGTGAACATGCCATCAAAGGCAACCAGCAGCATTTGACCGGCTGACATCTTTGGTGTTTCTTGGCCCTGTCCATCCAGGCTGTGAGGCTGGATAAGCTCGGAGTACTGGGCACGCAGCATTCTAAACACAAAAACACAAGAAGTTTACACACATTACACTTACTTTGCATCCCTGGCAAATGCTGAGGAGCAATCAGTGCAGCTTGTACTAGGAATGAAACTAAGGAGGAGAGAAAGTGCACCTGGTGATGTGTAGGAAGTGACTTTGCCCATCATGGTCCAAGCCTGTTGTGGCCTGCAGACTATCAGCCAGACCCTGCAGGCTGAGACCGTCTGAGCTTTGCTCCACCAACTGCTCCAGCTCCGCCAACATGGACTCCAGGGTGGGCTCTCCTTTTATCATGCAGCGCAGTGCCTCAGGGAATATAATCTGCCTGAAGTTGGTGTTCAGTTCCTGCGTTGAACAATATTACTCATTAATGTAAGAATGGTTCTCACCACAGGTTCTAGGTTGCAGCTGAGTAAAGCCTTCCAAGTAAACCTACCTGTAGGCAGGTGTAAACAGCATTGGCCAGGTAAATGGCCTGGGTGGTATCTGACGGTGCAGGGAGCTCCAGGTCATGAGGTAGGAGCGGGCAGCGCTGTAGCAGTGTTGCCAGACCACAGACATTCCCCAGCATACTGCACAACTCCTCCAAAAACCAAGCTCCATCCCGAGACGTCAGGTCTACGAGCTGCTCTCCAGCACTGGCTGCTGCACCCTCCATCACCAGGTTACGTCTATTGTTCCCAAAAGGCTTTTTATTAGTGCCTATTATTTCCTCTGCTACTCTGTTTAAACATAGTAGTGAGACATTTATCTTTTCAGGTTAGAAACATGAATAATTTGAAGAATCAAACCTGCAGAGGGTACAGAGGGCAGAGGTGATGACTGCAGCGAGGCTCAGGGATCCTGGCTCTCCATTCTCCTGCAGGAAGACTGCAATGCAGTTTTCAATCTCCTGCAACTGGTCCTCGCAAGCTGCTACTGTGGTGCCCTCCGCCTTCAGCCGCTCTGCTTGGTGCATCATTTGCTCATTGATCTCAGCCACTTGATGCTGCAAAGTTAACTCCACACTGGACAGAAACTGGGAGGAGGCTGGGGGAGGCTGAGGGGCAAACAGCACTTCATACCTGACAAAGGAGAGAAAGGTACATTTCAGGAGCTGCATGAGAGCTGGCATGGGAGGTTCTTACTGCACTGGAAATCATTGTGAACATAAAACAACAAGTTATTTATGTTTTGCACCACCACAGCAGTGATAACAAGCCTGTAATCCTTTGTAGTAAACAAAAACATTTTCTGCAGCCCAAAAAAATTGTGTTTATGACTTAAGTTTTGATAAGAACCAGAAGTGCAGCATCCAGTAAGTCCTTACCGCCTGTAGATGTGCTGACAGTGCTCTACTGTCATGTCTCTCAGCAGTTCCTCTAACCAAGCCTTCCACTGGTGGACTCTGTGAAATAGCAGGGTAGCTCGTGGGTACAGCAAAGCCACTGTGGCATAGCTGTGGAGCTGCTCGAGGCAACTACGCAGGGCAGTCCGGCGCTGCTGCAGCAGGGAGCTCAGCTCTGCTTCCAGGTTCTCGCACTGGCTGATGAGGTGGGCCTGGCCTGCATTCTGCAGAAAAGCAGTGGCTGGCACATAGCTTGGAGGACCTATAGGTTGTTGGACAACAGAGATTTATTGCATGACCAAGTAAAATAACTATATGGATCACATTTTACAATACTGACCGATATTACAGGAAATACTTGATAACTGCTAAACCACAGACAAAAAGCATATAGCATATTAAAGAGAAAACTGTTTCAATGATGCTGAACCCACTTTATATCTACAGTTTCTTTAAAAATTAACCTAATTTACAGCAAACAACCCAAAAAGATAATGTTACACAAAGCTCAGTTTATTCCATCTCCTCCAGTCATTTCTGCCCAGGGCTTACCAAGATCTATGGGACTGCTTATGTCCTGCAGCAGGCTTGCAAGCTGTGTGGCCTCCAGGCTGGAAAATGCTGCGTGGTACTGGGAGATCCACTGCTCCAGGTCAGCCAGCTTGGCCTGAATAGCCTCCTGCACGGTCCTCTGCTGTGACTGCAGCTGGGTATGTTCAGAGTACCTGCAAACAACACAGAGAACTGGTTAGAGTTTTTGCTGTTTCTATGCATGCAACACATGACCCATCTGTAGCACTCTTCTTTACACACACTGATGAGACCAAAACAAAATACTATTATTTGGACATGAAAACCCTTCTAATGGTACTTATTTATAGTGAAGTACAAGTAATAAACAAATGTTTTAGCTATTATTTGTTATTTAAACCAGAAGTGTGCTGGGGAATAGGGTCGTGATTGAATTAGTTCATTTTATAAACTATACCAATGTCAAACTTCAGTAAATTGCACATTTAAAACCAACAGTTAACCAAAGTGCTTCACAAAAACAACCTTCAACCATAAAATATCAAACGGAATAAAACCTTTGGAACACCTATTTAGCGTGTCATACTCAACCAGTGAAAGGCCAGGGACAAGTTATTTTAATGATTCTCCGCTCTGAATGGTGCAGACATGAAGAGGTAAGGTCTCCACAGTCTTGGAGTGGCCACAGTGAACGCTGGATGAGCTCTAATTTATGATTGTGATCTGGGAACATTGAGGAAAAACTGGCTGGTTGAACAGAGGGCTCTCTAAGCTGCACGGAGGTTGGGGAGATCACGTAGATAGGATGGGGCTAGACCATTGAAAACTTTAAAAGTGAGCAATACATTTTAAAATGACTGCATTGACAGACAGGAAGCCATTGAAGAGCTTTTAAGACCAGAGTTCTGTGTTCAGACTTCTTTATCAGTTAAAAGACAAGCTGCAGTGTTCCCAGCGTTTGTAAACGATCTCTGTCAGGGAAATATTATAAGTGTTGGCAGCGTGTTGGAAGCAAGGGTCTTTAACTCCAATCCTTAAGGCCTGATGACCTGCAAATTTTAGATGCATCTTTGCTTCAACAAACCCAGATCAAATGGTTGGGTCATCGTCAGGAAATGACTGGAATTCGACCACAACCTGAGAAGGTAATTCAGCCTTTATATTCAGGTGTGACAGTGACAAGTGACACATCTAAAAGCTGCACGACAATCCGGACCTTGAGGACTGGCAGAGGTTGCGCTAGACCCTTTCATTGTCTTTTTGACTGAATGAGTCAAAAAAAAGTCTTTTATAATCTATTTTTGCCCGTCACTTTATTTTTTTGAAATGATAATAATTAAACATTTAATAGCAATTATTTTTATTGAGTTTATTTTCTGCATGTTCGTGCATCCTCGGACAAATTTGTTTCTCTTATTGGCTTTTTTACACGTTGCAGAAAATTTTTCCATCCTCTCTCCTCAGCCAGAAGAACTCCTGCCTTGCTGCCGCTTGCTCGCTCCACAGTTGTTGAGGGATCATTTGTTCGTTCTACATCTTCCTCTGCATCAGTTTCTCTTTTATCAACACCTTCGTTATTGAGCTTTTTAAAGAAACTTTGGACACTCTGCTGCCGTGACATTTTCTGAGTGAAGCCAATGAGGTCATACGTCAAGTGAGAAAACAGTTAATTAATATGCTCACTTGCCATCAAGTGGTCAGTGGTGTGAATCTGTCAAAATGACTGATGGCCTTCACATTTCTCCGTCACCGTTTAAAAAAAAAACGGTCAAAAAGAGGCAATATTCATTTAACGCAACCCCTGACTGGAATCCATGCTTATAGCAACCAGGATAACTTTAGATGTTAAAAAGCATTCAAAATGTTACCTTCGCAATAATTGTCTGCTTCAAAAAACAACTACGACCCTGATTTCCAGTTACTGTTCTCTCACAACACAACATGAAGTTGCCTTGTCTCCCAATATAATTAACCAATCCAATAAAAAAATGCATTAAAAGGTAACAGTCAATAAAAAGCACACCCTAACAGCTACATTCAGTTCACACAAACACCTAATGAGCAATGTTGTTCTGTCTGAGACCTTTGCTCCAGGGTGAGGATCACATGGTCCGGATGGTTCTCAGCCCCCTCCAAGAAGTCCATCTCCTCCTGTAATTTGGCCTGTAGTTTTTCTCCTTGGCACAGCAAGTCTTGCAGGACTAAGTACTCGTCCACAGCTTCTTCCACTTGTGGAAGAACAGCCAGCATTTCGTCTCGATTCTTAAACCAGTTCACCTGGACACAGTACACATAGAACCTTAGACACCATTTCTGTGCCCACACTGTGGACAGTTGTCTCACATGTCTTATATTCTGTGTTGTATTTTCATTAACATTTATAGAGCTTCTAGTCTCATCACCAAAGTGTTTCCATCTTCCTCCACCTTACAGCAAATGATTCAAATAATAAAAACTATTTCTGGCATTAATATAGGCCGTGAAGCCTAGATTAGCCCACCTTGATCTCAGCGACCCTGGAGGAAAACAGAGAGCGAGTGATGTCCCTCTCCATCTCTCTCTTGCTCTTTTTACTGTCGGCCTGCTGGCCGCCTCCTCCATACACCGCCCCGGCAAAGCCCACCTCCCCGCCAGCGGTCCAGTCCACCAGAGGATCATAGACAAAGGCTTCCAACAAGGTGAGGAGGGTCTCTCTGCCCCTACGCATTATCTGAACCACCTGAAGATACACATCTGATCTCAGCACAGTTTCATCAGCATTGTATGAAAGTAAGGTGAAATGTAACGGCGTATTAACCTGTTCACAGGACAGCCTGAAGATACCCTCCACTCCAGTCGCTCCTAGAGCACTCTCGATGTTGTGGGTCATCCTGAAGGGAACCTTTTCTGGCACCCGAAGGCTCTTCCCTAGAAACAAGCAAACATTCATACCAACAGTTCAAAAATCTGGCCCCTCCAGTTAGATTAATAGTGTTTCACTCCCAGTTTATCTTAATCACTCGCTGATTTTACGTCAAACTAGCTCAGAGTTTAACTGACCTTTTTCAAAGCATACGTTGTAGTCGATGTGTACCACTTCTCCAGTGGTCATGTCAATCAACACGTTGTCAAGGTGACGATCACCGAGGCCGATTATGTATCCCACCATGGACATGACAGCAGTGGATCTGGCGTATGACTGCAGCACAGAGGAGCAGAGTCAACTTACAAAGCAACTATTTGAATCTTGGATTTGAATCCTTTCTTCCAGAGATGCACAAGGAATCAGCTGGAGACTGGAATTAGAGGATTTTTCGTGATATTGGAGCTGTTTGGTGCTCATGGCAGGAAGGCAAGAAAAACACGTGCGGTTTGTTCTCATATCGTCTTACAGTTCTTATAGAGAAACAGAGCTTTACTAAAAAACAAATCCAATCAGTGCATCTCTATTTTTGTGTAATCATACAGTGTTGCTCTTTAAAAAATATGATAATTTAATTTGTTTTAATTTAAAAAACAAGTAGAATACAAGAAAACCCAAACAAGGTACCTGTGTGACTCTCCACCACTCGCTGGGTGTGATGCAGGAACACCAGAGCTCCTTTGCCAGCAAGTTGGAAGGTGTAGCTTCCATCAGCTCTTTCACCACATCCTTCATGACACTGAGGGGCCAGTCTCGACGACTCACATCAAGACTCATCCCCACTGCCTTCAGAGCTGGACCGATGTGGCTGTAGTACAGCTCACTGGGGCGGGGCACTGGGGGGACAGGCTGCGGCTGTGGGAAGGAGTCCTGGGCCTTGTAGGAGAAATTTAAAAATTAGTCCGTTTACCTAAAATATAAGCAATATGATCATAGCAGTTCTGGATAAACGGGCTGCTGCAAGGATAAGGTTATGAACTTCTTATGTTAATTCAAATAAAATAAAGAAATTCTAAATAATTACTAGTCCAGAATGTAAAGATCTGACAATGAACCTTTTACTCCTCACCTCTATGCATAGTTTTAATTTGCAGTAACTTACCTTCTGAGCTTGCAGTACAGCCTCCCTCTGCTGCCAGCGCTTGTAAAGTCCAAAAAGTGGAGTGGCACCATCCACCCACTGGATTAGTCCGGATCGGGTTCCAAGGGGGGTGACAGAGTAGTGGCGAGCATGAAAACGTGGCTGCTCCTGCTGGTTGATCTTGGTAAACATAGTGTTGACGATCGACAAGAACTGCATGATGCGCTCATCCAGATGTAAATCCTCCAGGCCTGAAACCAATTATAATCATTGCTGCTTTATCAACAATGTCTTCAGATATAAATGAAAACTCATAAACACCACGTTTATAATTTAGCCAAGTTTATTTTCACCAATCCGCCGTCTCCCAGCTCAACCATAAAAACCATCCTCAAACTCTCGCGATAACACCTTTCCTCCCAGAGGAGGTTAACAATCTCCCTCTTTCTCTTTAAATAAAAATGAACAATAGATAGGAGGTTTACCTTGGCTAAAAAACAGTCACTAAAACAAATTTATCAGAACATCGTAGCATTTTCAAAGCTACAACCAAATGAATATTAAACAGTGCACATAGCATCAGTGTCCATACACCCTGATTTGGTGCCTTAAGGAGCATAAGGGGGGCAGCACCTTTCTTAGTCAAACTATCAGCGAGTTGTGACTTTGCTTCTGACCAACACACCTCTTTGATTTTGTTTTCTTTAATGCTGCTTATTTCCAATCTTAGTCTCTTTTCTGTGACTTGTTTTGACGACTTCAGTGCGTCAAACAGGGAATGGTTATCAGTAACACAAGTGAGGGGGAGAGAGTTAAGATCTAGTGCACCAGTAGTGAGCTCAGAGTAGCACGTAGCTAAGAACATTGAATTGTCAATACCATCTGACATGGCAAGGGTTTCTCCAGCTAATGTGCTTCTTACCTCACGTCTGATTTTCTTACAAACAGAGGGGAGAATTTTTCTGTGTTTTTTTTCCATTAGGAACCTCGATCTGGAAGATTGCCCAGTGAAGCATCACTGAAGATAACTAAACCCAAGTTATTACTGTTGCCCAAATGTTGAAACTTAAGTGTGACGTTCTCCAACTTGAGTTTGTGAATCACTTTGTTCACATCATGTATGGACAGAACAGTAGCATTCTTAATGCTGGATGCCAGGCTACATAACATCTGCTCTAGTCTGTTTTGCAACCCATAAAATCTGACCTATTTTGGACCTTAGTTGTTCTCTCTCTGTGTCATTTAGTGGGATATCTCGCTGTACAGCTCGTGATGCCTGTAAATGAACTGTTTGCTGGTTGTCAATGTAACTGTGCTGATGCACCTGCACCACATCACCCAAAGTAGCAATGTGCATCCCCACGTAAGAAAAACTCTAAAGTTCTTCACGTCCCACATGAAAAGCAGACTTAAGTACATTAGTTACAAAGTGGTCTGAACCTGCCCAAAGAAAATCATCTACATATAATTTATTCTTCTCTATTAACACTCATTTCATCATCTGAACTCTCCGACACATCAGTATGAACCATGCCTTCAGTTTCTCTATCATTTTCAGTCTGGGCAGTAGTGGTTTATCCTCCCTTTGTACATTCACTTTATTTAGCCTGGACTGATGTACTCAGACAAGAATCCCACCATGTCTTATGAACACTACAGCTCCATCTTGACCAATAACTACACCAGAGCCCTTCCATTCTGTACTATCTGCTCGCTTGTAGTACACTTTTGTCACATGTCTCATACTTTTCATCTGTAGGCCTTAGCTGCTGGCGCTATGCTCTTCCTATTGTTTCTGAGCATTCCATCTCTGTGAAGGCTCTCCTGGAAGCATGTAGTGCTGCTAAGTGCTGTCCTACTCTAGTACTCATAGAAGTACCCTCTAGAACACGTAGTTTATCAGTCAAAACAGAAGGGAAATTAGGACTGTGACCAAACACCATAAGAGTCCAGTCTAGAGCAGTTTGCCAACCACACCCATTTTCCCTTTTCACCTTCAGGAGGATCTCAGTCAGTGTCATGTTGTGTCTCTCAAGCAGTCCATTGCTCCAGGGACTGTATCCCGCTGTAGTCTTTGTCTCAATGTTAAAAGTTTTCTTCCATGTCATTCATTTCCTCATCTGTGTAGATCCGTTTGGGAGCACCGTGTACACTTATCCATAACTGGATGATTTCGGAGGGTTTCTTGCTCCTCACAATGTTTCCAGCGCTGAAGCGTGTGAACTGTTCGATGATGTGCAGATACCATACGCCTGGTTCCAACTCATGTAAATCCATTGCCACCGTCTCATTGTATTCTGAGGCTAAGGGCAAACCAACAGCAGGCCTGGGCTTGGTCCTGCTGTATCTCTGACATATCTCACAGTCCTGAATAATCTTCTATAAAATGACTGAACAGTCTTTGTCAGTATTTCCAGAGCTGTGAATGAGCCTCTGCAGACGATCTGCGGAGGCGTGGCCAAACTGCTGGTGCAGCTTCAGGAGAACTTTTTGCTTCTCTTTTATAGACTTCCCTGCTGTGACGACAAGGACTTCACTTTCATTTCTACTCATTTTTGTAGTTTAATCTCGGATGTCCTCACAATAGTGTCCTGAACTAGTGAACTCAAGAGGAATGCTTTGTTTGAACATGACAACTCTGTCATTCTCCATATCTAAAACAGTTCCAGCTCTCTTTAGAGACTCAGGTCTTTAATGTAACTATCCAGTCACTTTTCACCACAAACGGTACGTGTGCAGGCTGTGTCAATGATAGCTGATCCAAGTGAGTCAGTCAGAAAGATCTTAGAGTCCGTCATTACTTTAGTAAACAACGTAATGTTACATTCCTCTACATCTTCTGTCAGCTTCACTTCATTTCTCCGATGAGGACAGTCTTTAGTCCAGTGGTACGTGCTCTGACAAATGGCGCATTTTGTTCGTTTACCATATTTGTCAAGTGGATTTGTACCTTGCTGTGGCTGCCGCTGTCCGCTCTGTGACGGGCGACTGCTCCGCCTGAATTTTCCTGGTGGTCTTTGCGCTGTAAATAAAATGGCATCTTGTGTCTCGCTGCCGATGCTTGGTGCGCTGGTTTTTCCTCCCAAACTCCGCTTTAATCCAGACTTCATAGACGAAAAAGTCAAATCTGTGCATGCTGTGAGAGCAAGCTGCCTATTCTTCTCCTCGAGACATGCCGTGTCCAGGAGTTTAAACGCCAGCACAGCGTCAGGCAGGGTCATATTGTACTTCTTCATACGGTTGTATCGTTGTTCAAAGTCTATTATGTAGTCCGCCATTGACATTGTTATCTTTGGATATCGAGTCAAAATAGGAGTATGCCTCATAAGCGCTGTCTTTTTCTTCTCTTAGAATACCTCATTGAATTTAGTAAGCAAGGTTTCCATACCGTTATCTTTGTTCAGATTTTCTGCAGATATTTCCAAAGCAGTCTCTCTGGCTCTCCCTTCGAGCCCCAGCGCCACTGCTAATGCCTGTTTTATTGGGTCCAAGTTCATAACAAGCCTCAAATACTAACTTCATTTTTCCAGCAGTCGTATGGCCTGGTCTCGTCAAACTTCGGTGGTACTCTGTAATTCGTAACCATCCTCTGCTACCATGAAAACTCATAAACACCATGTTTATAATTTAGCCAGGTTTATTGTCACCAACCCGCCGTCTCCACGGTTCAACCATAAAAACCATCCTCAAACTCCACCAGACTCTCGCGATAATCTCTGGGAGGGAAGGTGTTAACAATAAATATCAAATTTAGCTAAAAGCATATTATTGGAGATATATTATTTTATACAAAAGGTTGGAGATGTTGCACCAACATCCTGCTGTCAGCTCAAATGTTAAGGCAAGCAGGTATTTACAGTTCGATTCTTGATGGTTTTTCAGGGTTTGATAATTAATTCATTCTGATCTAATCGGATTGATATGATCCAGGTGAGGGAGGTGGGGGTTGGGTGGAGGCTGTTGGCTGACCTAGAATGATGGCAATCAAAGAAGACCAAATGGAGCTAAAATACCCGTGTAAAACTGGGAGAATGACCAAGGAAACATCTAACCTTAAGTGGCTTAGAACAATTGAGATACATGAAAGTATCTGTAGCAGCTGAGGTAAAGTATTACTATACAAAAACAGGATAGATTTAGTTTGGGAAAAACCCTTCTTACCTAAAGCACACTTGGGAATGAATGCTGACAAAACCAATCTCTTACCTGAATCCCTGTGTTACAAGAATGCCTTTACATGTGATATTTTTAGCCCTGAATGACTACTGAGATCCGTTTGCCTACCTTTGAAGAGATATGGGTAGTTGCGGCCATCTGAGCCCAGGAAAAATAGCTTCTTTGGCTTGGTCTTAGTGGGCAGGATGGCGACGGTGTTGCCCACACTTTGTATAGTGACGGCATCCGAGGCAGATGCCTCACCTGGCAGGGCCATCTCGGTTGTAGTCATGGAGACCAGCCGAGGACTGATTTCATCCAGATGGAGCAGGTAGCTGGCTCGCTTCTGAGCACGTTGTTGGAGGCTCATCATTATCTGCTCAAAAGATCAGGTGAGTTAAGCTTAACAAGTGTCTGTATAAGGCAGGTAGAATAAGAATTGAACATGTCAATTCTTTTCCCAGTAAACATTAATATTTCTATTGACATGAAATTCATACCAAATTTCAGTAAAATTCAAGTCAACACACAGAAATAAATTTAAAAAAGGCCATAAAAGTAGTCATGTGTAATGAAGGGAAATGGCACAGGAAGTATAGCAAGTATTGAACACATGAAGAGAAGGATGTGCAAAACAACCAAGAAAGCAGCGGAACTCTGTCATTATTCCTGCTGCTATAAGCAAGTTAACGTCAGCTGGCCTAGAAAAATGTTTCTCATTACCAAAGCATTGCACATGGTGGTAAAAACAAAGAGACCTTCACAAAATAGTATTACTGATGCCAAACATACTAATGGCAATGCTTACAGTTGCACTTCTAAACCTGTGAATGTTTCAGTAAGATGATTATTACAGGAAAATCCATGAAGAAAAGAATCCTTTCAGCGTGCAGTTATTCAATACTTTCTGTTGGACTTTCACATAAAATCTGAATGTGTGTAATTGACTTGTATTCGGGCCTTGAGATGACGTGTTGGAAGTTGGTCCGATTTAAATGAACGAAATTAAAATCCCAATCTAAAGATGTTTGTGTAATGTGAAAAAATGTCACCTGCTTGAAAGGAAGCCAGCTACTAGCTGGGTTAGCAGGATTGGCTGGGTTTTTCAGGCGCTCCAGGGCAGACTTGATGGCATCACCGTAGGTCTGCTGGAACCATGTTTCATGTGGCGTCTCTGCTGGAGCTGCGGTGATACTACACACATGATCCAGAGCAAAAACCACAGGCCGCATCAATGCAGAATGCTTCTCACGCATGATGGCAATCTTTTCATCCCTGCAGAACAGCAGAAAACAACACCAGACTGAGAAAGTCCCGCTACTATGGTGCAACAGCTGAAGGAACAGTCTGGGGATAAACGTCAGCATTTAAACTTCAGTCAGTCAGTAATGTTCTACCGCTTCTTGCATAGTGGAACTTCGACAAAAACTATCTTCATTTTTGTTCTGGTTTCAAGACATTCCATTCTTCTCACCTGCGCAGTGTGTTGTTGTTCTGCACCCTCTTGACCTCGTCCTCCAGCTGCTGGATTCTTCTCAGGACGTGCATGTGTTGCTGCTGCAACACACCGAGCCAAAGCTCGTCCCACAGTAGAGTCACTCTGCGCAGCTCACCCACCAGCTGCTGGACCTACATTCACACACAATCAATAACTATCTTAGAGCATGCACCTCTTGGCCTTCCATGAACTGAACACAACGGCAAAGACCAGCAACTAACCTCTGGCACATTATTATATTACTATTAAATGACAAAAAGTTTCACATATGTAACAAAGACATTTGGGGACATAGGGGCTGTGCGAAGGCTACTAAAAGCCCAAGTCATGAAGTTTACATTAAAAATAAATAACCTTGAATGATTTTAGAACACCGCAACTACTAAAAGCTCACAATCATGTATTAAATACAGGATCCCTCACTACCTCTTGGAGAGAAGCAACAGTAGTTGAAATCCATAAGGAGGGTGGGAATCCAACCAAATATCAACCATAAAGACCCATTTCTCTCCTGAATGCAGACCTGCGTTCATGAACAACTGTTTCGGCTACATTTGTCATTAAAATCATGACGTCTATTATTCATCCGGACCAGATCAGACTCATTACTGGACCATATTGTGGCTACATTTTTTTTTTATTCATGTAATGTTTACTTGATAGGGAGAGGTAAAATACACATGGGTCATTACCTCAAAATCAATCTGATGCCTACATCACAGTGTTTATAGCCACAGAGGGTTCGCAACAGCCGTTCCTAGAAGGGCGGCCATAAAATGTAGTAAACCATCCAAAGGTCGAGAAAGTCAAAGCAACGTTTTCTTTCAGATCAATTGACTATTGAGGAGGCTCTCTCTCCCCTTACTGTTTGATAGAAGTACTGAACCCTTTGCACAACTAATTAGAGTAAAATAAGGTAAAATAGAAGTGTGAGTTAACGGAGAACATAAACTCGTTATGTATGCCGATGGTGTACTTTCATACCTAAGGGAACCTGCGACTACGTTCCTATACCTGACATCTCTCATCACAAAGTATGGTTATGTCTCAGAATGTAAAATAAATATTTATAATGCTAGTTCCACAGATACAGGATGAGGGACACCTCAAACAAATAAGTTTCACAGTGGCTTTAAATGGCCAACAGAAGGCATTAAATATTTAAGAATACAAAAACCATACAACTACAAACACTTCACCATAAATGTTAATAACAACAAAAGCCAGCGATCTACAAAATTAACAGAAGTAAGTTCCAGGCTTTTCAAGACTATGTAGGAATCCTTGAGTCTCTAAACAAACTAGAAGATGAAGAAGTCATAGTTTCATGAGTGAAACCGTTTTTATTTTGTTGTGGGAGCATTTTCCTTTGTGCCAACAGTGCATGCTGGGAACTGTAAAAAAATCTGTTAAAACTCATGACAATTAAAAATGCAGGACTGTTCTTACTGATTTTTCAGCATGTATCCATTTTAACACAAGAGATAAATGCAAATGCCTTAGATCTGAGGGATAAGAGCTCAGGGAAGACCAATGGAAACATGCTTTAATCCAGGGGTGCCCAGCTCCAACCCTAGAGAGGAACTATCCTGCAACTTCAAGAAGCATCCCTAAATCAACACCTGATTTGAACATGTGAATTCCCTCATCAGAAATCATTCAGCTCTGCAGAGGTCTGGTCATTTGATCCAGGTGTTTTGGAGAAAAGAAGCATCTGGATGACTGGACTTGGGTACCCCTGCTTTAAGCTCTCCAGCACGGAGGAAGATAAATCCCAACACTTTCAGTATGAGATTTACGGCTATGCAGTCTCCTACCTGAAGCACCATAGTTGGGTTAGCTAGAGACAGCTTCTCCACTATCTTGCTGTAACAGTCTTGCATCATGGCTTGATCTTGACTGGAACAAGTTGCCATCTCTTCTGTAGCTCCTCCTCCTTTAGCACTTTGCAGTCCCTCCTCGTCGTCGTCCTCCTCTCCGCCCAGGTCCTCTCCCTGCATGCTTCCCAGGAAGGCTGGCAGAGACGGTGGCATTTTGCTCCCTGTTAATACATCAATGAGTAGTTCTTTTTGTGATATTACTGCAAATTGGTGACGTTTGTTGAAAGTTATGCAGTTCAAACATAATGCATAAGAGTGAAAGGAAGGCTGAGCATAATACAAAAGAATTGCTATGTATTAACCTTTTGAGCAGTCAACCTCTGTCTTTACTGGAACATGTTGGATCTGAAAATACTAGCAGCCTTTTGGGAAATTTTGTTATGTAAGTGGTGTCCATTAAAATATTGTGCCTGTCTGTGTTTGGTATGTATAACTAATGGCAAACCAGGAAGAAAATATGCCTGCAGCAACATGTGTCATCTGCACTGATTAAAACATGTAGGGTTGATTCCTTTATGTTTTTTCATAAACGGTGATGCCGGTAATGCGTTACTTTGTAGCGCATTACTCTACTGTGGCCACTTTTTTCAGTACCAACTAATCTAACGTGTTACAATTTTCAAACTCGTAATCAGATTAAAGTTACTTATCTAAGTCACTGTGTGTTACTATAGGCGTAGGAACCGGGGGGGGGGCGGGGAGGGGTCCCCACCCCAATATTGGAGACAGGTGCATTTGTCTTACTGCAGAGGACAAAAATACTTGATTTTGAAATCTTTACCTCACGTGCTTTTATTGTGAAAGCGCAACACAGTGTGATGTCACTGGCTCGCCCCTCCCTTAGCTTCTCTGAGTGTTTGGGAAGTGGGGCAGACATTGGAGACTGCCTTATCAGCTACAGTCTGAACAGAGACCTCTGAATGAGCTAAAACTGTCTGTAGGGAATGTTGTCATGAATATGGCTGGTTTATAACGTCTTGTTGTTAGTTTACATTTATATTTAGAAACCAAATCTTTTAAGTTAAGTTTTCTTAATCCTGGAATGGGCACATCCATTATTGAACTGCTAACTTCGTCAGTGTTCCCAAGTAACGTCACACCATCCAAAAAATGTTTTGTCATCTTATTTACCACCAAAGAAAAGACTTAAACAACAGCAGGACATACTTTGTTTTCTTAAAAACAGTGACGTCAGTGTAACGGTTACACATCACGAGGTCAACACCTAATCATACTCGGCTATTTATCATGTCTGACATTATATTAGATAGTATTTGCAATAATGTTTTATCAGGAGAATGATAGTACATAAGTAGTGAGGCAGTTGAAGCAGTAAAAGGTGGAGATACGGAGGAAGCTCGAGTGAGGTCTTAAATGATTAGTGATAAAAAATATTATTAGAACCAGGGGGAGCCTCAGGGTGGGGGGTAAGGTTTAAAAAATCACATTATTGATAGAATAGATCCAGAAAGGAGAACAGGTGAGGGCTGTCAGGTTGATTTTTTTGTCATTATTTCATTAATTCCACAGTACTATAAAGGTTTGGGTTAGAATATGAGGTTATCAGCTGCACTAGAACATCCCACAAGTGTTCTGCACATTTATATGTTGAAATTGATTTTTTTCCCCCATTTATTTTTAAAATGTGCCACCTTTATGCTTTGAAGTGGTACCATAGACATGTATCTCTGAAGTTATTTTGTATGTTTAGTAGCTGCAATGCTGCAGCACAAACACAAAGTAGAGGATGGTACAGGGCTGGAGGTGAGGTCTTAAAATAAATCAGTGAACACTTTTAATGTTGGGGTGAGGTTATTGTCCGGGTTACCGCACCCTGCTAGCGGTCAGACGCCTCGGAGTCTCTCCAGTCGTGGGTCCCCAGAAGCGATCATACTCTATATAACCCCGACTGTTAAATGAATGACTCTCAAACAGTTTCTAACTTTTAGCTCTTTTTAATCTAAATTAGGCAGAGGAATGATTACAGAGATCAGCGCTGAGGCTCTCGTCTCGGACCGTCGCCGTCTGTTAGAGGATGACGAAGAGCCTCGATAGAAGGTTGCATGTAGTTTTATATCTGGTTCTCCAATGCAATGGATGTTCCCTCCCTCAGTGATTATCAGTAGACTATGTGTCACCATTGTGGTGTCTATCTGTTAGGTTGTGTAGTAGCGGGAGTCCAATCCTTGCGGCATCCTAATCCAACCAGTAATTGTCTGTCCCATATCAAACCCAGTGCCCCAGCCACAGGTCTTTCATGACAAACATTGGGCCATTTATCCTTGTAATGTGTGTCGATTAGCATTCTTATCCTATTCTAACAAAAGGGAAACATTAGAAGTTAAGCTTTATTTTATTATAGTATAAGGGGAAGAAACAGCTATGAGTCATATTAATAAAGGTTATCCTTACATTATGCTATTAACAGATTTGACTGTATAAGCCTAAACACATCTGCAAATCAGTTGTCAAAAATCTTTATGTATAAGAAAAGCCTCAACAGATGTTGCTTTTTTATCTTTTCTAAGTCAGATCCTGACACTGTATATTACCATATGTAATGTCGTAATGCCATGCAGGGACATCCAAGAGTTTGAGACATTTTGACCAATAAAACATGTTAAACAATTTACTTATCTGTAAGGTTTCCAATATGTGTCCCCCCCAATGTTTAACTCATTCCCACAGCCTTGCACATGACTATTTTTGTAGTCTTCCTTTGTAAAACAAAAAAAATATGTTTGCTTTATTCTTGCGTCTCAGATAGTGACACAAGCAAGCAACCACCGAGCAACACATGTCAGTAACAATGCAGGAAGAAGAAAGTTGTGTGTTTTCTAGATGGAAATATTGTCACAACTTTGAGTTTGTGTCAACTATTGGCAAAAGTGGTTGTCATTTTTATGGTAAGGTGGGGGCGGGGTGGTGTTGTCGGCAGCTGTTAAATGTAACTAATAAAATAACTTGTAATCTAACTTAGTTACTTTTAAATTTAGGTAATCAGTATGGTAACTTAGATACTTTTCAAAGGAGTAATCAGAAATCAGATTACTTTTCCAAGGTAACTGTGGCAACACTGGTCATAAACAGTGACTGAACTGACTGTCTAACAGTTATTTTACAAGTCATAATGTTTAAGAACAGAAAGTCCTAAACTGTGACGCATACTGAAAACATGGAAACAGTTGACTCCTCATTCAACTACATTCTTGTCTAGGTGTGAGTTGTTGTGGGGATGTATGGGTCACTTCATTGTGTTGAACAAATTGAAGGTTCAAGTAAATCAAATAATAAATGTAATTTCATTTTAACAGAGGTGTCTCAGAGCTGCCCCCAGAAAGTGGAAACCTGCCTTCAGCAAGAATCATGTGTTTGACAGCTACAAATGGTAAATGGACTGTATTTATACAGAACTCTTCTATTTATACTAATCACCCAAAGCGCTTTACCCTAGAGACACATTCACCTAATCACACTCATAAACGCTCACACATCTGAAATCATACCCACAACCTTCAGATTGCAAGACGACTATCCATTGCACCTCTGGGAAGTTCTTTCAAGACTCTTTAGAAAACCATTTCAGGGGACCGCCTCATAAAGCTCATAGAGAGAACACTAAGAGAGCAAAGGGAGGCTATTTGGAAGAATCTAAAATATAAAAAATGTTTAGAGTTATTTCACTCTTTTTCTTTACTATATAATTCCATGTGTGTTCATTCAGTGTTGTTGCCTTTAGTGTGAATCTACAATGTAAATAGTCATGAAAATAAAGAGACCCATTAAATGAGAACTGTATCTAAAACTTTTGACCAGTAGTGTAAGTGTTTCAAAAAGGAAAACTAATAAAACTTTGTAAAAAGTAACAACCCTGTAAAATGTGAACTCCATGATCATGTTGTCTTCGTTCTAGACTATTGGTAAACCCTGTTTTATGGTGTCTGCTCTAAGTGTGATGTTGCCTCCACTTTCAATATAAATAATTAGGACCAATCAGTTTGGCTAACAAAAAGATTTATACTAAAGATCTTAAAGCTGAACCAGTATTGGAAGGTCAAATCTTTACAAAAACTGAAGACTGGCTAAAAACTGTGATGGGCTCATCTCTACAGCTCACAAGCATTAACATGCAGTAATTTATGTTTATAATTGGATACACCACCACTTTTTTTTGGATAATTCTACTCTCATGTTTATTGGGCAGAGTAATAGATTTAGTGAAAGAAAAACTGGACTGTTAATCATATTTATCTAAAGTTATTGTAAGTTGTGCAATATTGATGTTATAAATTCTATTCCAAGAGTTATGAATTGACGATGTTTATGTTATTAATAAATCTGCATTTAGTATTTAGATATAGTAGCAGTAGATGACTCCTGGGCTAAGATCCTGAAGATTCCAAAGTATCGGAAGCACCATAAGAACAGAGGATGCAAAGATTGATGACAGTCTAAATGAGTTACCATCTAATTACTGCAACGACAGTTAACTACTTCTAACCAGATGCATAAGATTAGCCTTAAAATATCACAAAATTAGAATCTACAAAAAGACCCACAAAGATCTAGATAGCTTTAATGATGAATACCTGCATTCTGAGCCTCGCCTCCCAAGGACAGTGATCCTACAATAGCAGGGTAAAGGATCAGGTGTGGGGAGTCTTGGGCCACTCGACACAGCAGGCTGCATATACTCTGCCGGATGTAAGCTTCTGGATGGTTGAGGCGCGAAAACAGTTGGGGGATGATGCCTAAGGGGGGGACAAATCATGAAAACATGAAAGTCAGAAGAAAGGTTGAGAAGAAAACATCATATCAGCCTCTCTGCATGCAGTGATATAAAAAAACTTTAAAAAATCTTTTTTTTTTTTTTAGAAACATACGCCTCCAGGGGGCAGTGGGAGTTGAAGCCAAGCCCAGCTCCAGCCCTTCTCTCAGTTCACCAGCATGCTTCACCAGTAGCCGAAGAAGACGCAGGGTTGCCATAACGATAACATCATCATTGCTCTGTTTGCTGTTGTGACAGGACAACAGGAGCTTCGGGTCATCCTCATCAACAAGCACCTAAAAAACAAAACCAGACTGAGGAAAACTGACTGAAGAGAACCAGGTCCCAGCTTCAACACTGGAACCTTCACTGTGCTGCAGATTACGATTTCCAGTTCTCACCTGTCCTGCATTAAGTTTGAGGAAGGTGAAATAGGCATGGCAGGATACCCGATACAGGCCGAAGATCCGGTCCACTACTCGTCTCCAAACCCAAATAAGACCGTCTGTGATGTGCTGGCCCACTTCTCCGAGCCAGGGGCATGAGCTGGTGAGCTGCCGCCATATCACATCCACCATGTCATCCTCATCGTCCTCTTGCTGTAGAGCCATGTCCTCATCCTGCCATACAGCAAAACAGTTGACACAGAGTTGGGACTAAAATACAGATGAGGTTCTAGATATTAAAAAGCCTCCTGCAACAGAGGTGACGAGAACTCAGCTGCATTCTGGTATCTCATACAAAACAATGTCACTGTTGCTTTTAACAGAGAATTTTTGTTGCACTTGAATGTTTACAACACCAGACTGGATTACAGCATTTGGTTCTCAAAGTTAAAAATCAGTTTATGATTCCACTTGCAGTCTGGCTTTTGTGGAGCAAACATTCGCAATCTGACAGGAAAAAAAATGTTCACAGACTATTAAATGTTTTTATCAACACAAAGAGCAGAAAAGGGGAAGAAATTTTGCTGTGCAAGGTGTAAATTTTGTCTGGCTTCAACAGTTTGTAAGGTGATGTCATGTAATGTAGGTTAGGTCAGGAACCAACATGCAGACAGGAACAGGGAATGAGCATTGTAATGTTATAATAATATTGAAAAGCTTGCAAAGCCACAAAAGAAGAACAGGACATGGAGTACGGGTAGAAAAACAGGCAGGATAATGGGGAGGAAAACGGTGGACCAGGCTGACAAACAAGAGAATCCAGCCAATAGCAATAACCAACAATGAGCCTAAATAATTAGGGAAGTGTGGAGAAGACATTGGATGCTGGTGTTAATCAGGAGATAATGCGGAGCAGCTGAGGCAAAAAGGTAATCAGGGGAGACTGAGGGAGGGAGACTAACACAGAGAAGCTCAACTAAGACACAAACACAAACTAAACCAAGCTGAGAAGACAAAGGGAATAAACTAGAATACACAGAAAATGGAACGCAAGAAATAAGAAACCAAACCTGAACTAATGGACTAATATAGAGAGAAATTAGTGAACACAAAGGAATGAACTAAATATGGCAGGACTATATAGAACATAATAAACCACAGAGTAATGATGAAAACACAAAGGAAACCCAGACACCTGTGGAATATAACAGGTTCTTTAAAACCTATACCTCTACTGTGTATTGTAAGCGGATGAATTCAGTTAAGAGGTTGCTTATCAATATGGGTCTGCATTTTATAACTTAAATCCACTTGACAGGGAAAGACTTGTCTAAATGGTAGAAACAACATTTTCCGCTGAAGACGCAAAAACACAAAGCATGGACATCGCAACACGATCCAAACCACACAAGCAACCTTTTAATTGAAAGCCCAGACTCTGCTAGCCACAAGACAGCAGTGGCTAGCATGAATAAAGCATATGACTTTTAATTTAATGGGAAAGGAAAATAATTCACCTCAGACTGATCATTAAATTGCTTAATTATTGGTGAAATATGAGACTAATTTAACTTTTAACTTATATGGTAGTTAATGCATTTAATTTCCCTTTGGGATTAATAAAGTATTTTTGAATTGAATTGAATTTGTGTAACTTCAATGTCATTTCTTTTGACTTTTTGTTTCCCCATCAGTGTGGTAGTAAAAAAACAAAACAAAACTGCTTTACCTGGATACCAGTTGGGCGACACATGGCCTGTCCCAGAATGCTGAAGATGGTTTCCTTATCTTCTTCACTGGTGGTTGCTGGGAGCAGCTCCTCTATATCCTTCTTTTCCCCTGGAAGGAGTGGCAAACCCTCCCCTTGGCTGATGAGAAAAAAGTCCACTCAGAACTGAATATTTTTACAATTCATGCATGTGCTGATTACAGTAGAAGACTCCAATTTATAATAGTAAAAACCTTTTTGGCTCCAGGAAACACACAAAAAATGACGTTGAACACTGACTCACACCTTGAAATAAATACACTCGCTCCAGAAAGTGATATTCTAATCTTATGAAGGATTCCCTGTTATCTAGAAAGCTGAATCTGTTATACCTAATGGCTATCTAATGTAGACGTGGGAAAAATTCTGACTAATGTGTTCTACTGAGAGCCGAGTCAGAGACAGAAAGAAAAGGAGAAAGGAAGGAGATGGACACCATGAAGCATCAGCTGAGAGACACCAACCAAGAACCGTCCCCAATCAAGTCTACAAAGAAGACTGATCCCCTTGTATAAAATTCACTGGGACGCTCTTCAATCTTTTACCAGGATAGTTTTTAAAGCAGTTCTAAATTTCAAGAAAGAAATGGCAAACATCCAACAACATTTCAGCCTCAGAGAGAATTCCCTGGGCAGAAAGCAACTGTACAAGCTCCTGCTGGCATTCCTGTCTGGCCAAGAGATGAGGCCTGACAGAACCTGGAGCAGAAACTCAGTGGTTCCGTGAAATTCAACAACGTCTGACCCAATATGAAGGTTATCCCTGCCCTACAGTAAGGCTGTTTTTGACACTTAGTTTTCAGGCCTTCATCTTTTGGGACCCCCAATGAGTCCCAAAGGTCAGGCCTTTAGAAAACCAAGATATGTGTGGAAATGTTGAGTTTGCCTTTCCAAAGAGAAAGATAATCCATAAATTGGTATGATCTTAGTGAGCTTTAGAAAACCTAAATGTCTATTTTCCAACTTTTGCAGAATTCATGTTTGGTTGCAGTGCAGCTGGAGACAAAAAATTTGGATGTTGTGCCATACAACAACAATAAACTCTACCTTTATTTGCTTTGTCTCATCCAGTAAAAGACTTGTGAAATTATTATTTTGTAAGTAAATGACCAAAGTTGTTGTAGTCTGACTCTAATGGTTGCAGCTACATGTTTGAGTGACATTTGCGCCCACGCCTCTAAGACGCCAGGGTGACTTTCATTGACAGGTATCATGAATTAATCAGATTGGATGAAGAAAGACACCAAAAGAGCAAATAAAAAAATAATAAAAACATTTTATGAGTGGAAAGATGTGATATTTACTTTTTTATTTTGTAATTTAGGTTTACTGTGTCTATACATTTTTTATAGACACATTAAGTTTGACAGGGGTGCTGCCCTAGCGCCCCCTATTGACACTGGTTAAATTTACAATTCAAGTAACCCTAACCCTTCTAACTCTCAGAAAAAATATATTGTCATAATATATTGTTCTCATTCTTTCATGCAATTGAAAAGAAGAAATTAACCTAGACATTTAAAAGATTTGAGACTGATATAATTTCAAAGACTGGTGCAATTCATTGATGATATGCAAGTTTTAATAGTGAAGCATTTATCCAACCTATTCCACTTCACTACAACCTGAAGACACTGGTTAATCTTTAGAACAGTTGACTAACCTGGCGTTATCCACCACCTTCCTGCCCCAGCGGTAAGCCCAGCTGGCCAGAGCTGCCCAGGACTTGGCCATTTCTGGAGCCAGGCTGGTGGACAGCTGGTAGAGCTGGCCCAAAACAAAGTCTGGTTCTCCCATTCCTACATTCACTGGAAAGATTAAATAAATGGCATAAGACAACCAAAATAATGTGGTTCCTATCTGATTTTTAAATGCAAACAGATACATAAAACTCAATCATATTACTGTGGGTTTTGTAGATGTTTTCAAATTACAATCAGTAGTAGTAAAATGTTTGCATATTAATGAGTTAGTCAATAAAAGTCTGTGAACTCATTTTATATGTGCTTGCATACAGAGTGTCAACACTTTAATACTGTGTCTTAGTATTCTAACTTTACCTGATGTTACTGCAGTGATGTGGGGAACGTTCTGATCTTCCAGAGGAAGCCCCAGCAGGTCAGCAATATTTCGACTCAGAGGTGACATGTTGCCCAAAGCAGATGAGTTTATAGCTCCTGACTTCTTTACAACCTAAAACAGATAAGTCTGTCTTATTAATGTCGCCAAACATCATATTTAATATAGCAAAATAGGACATAATTAATGTAAATACAATACTTTGATTGTTTGATATTTTTGTAACAATGTAAAAGCAGCCAACTCCATCTTTAAGGCTCTAAACAGAATCCTAAAACATGATTACTTGATGTGAGGTTTTATATGTCAAAGCAATACATGCCTGTTTAAGCTGAGGTGTCATGTCCTTCCAGTCAGCCAACAGCCATTTGCAGAGGGTCAGCAAAGAACGGCAGGCTGCACCTTCATTCTTCCCCAGCTGGCAGTAGGACAGAGCTGCCCTGCTCAGCATCTCCATGGCTGCCATTGACTGGCCTGTGGACAATAAACACTTACTTACAGGAAAGTGAGGACAGAGCAAAGCGATCTATAAATGATCCATCTTTCCGTAGAACCAAAAAAAATAATAATAACTTCCTCCGAGATAAAAGGCAAGACAACAGATTTAAATGTGTTTCGAAAAAATGCATTATGTAACACCTGGGTGTTCAGTCTATTAAGCTTGTCATTGACCGCTCATGTAAATCTCCTAATCCGTCAATTCAGGCATGCACAATGTAAATGCAGGGGACCACTGTTTACCAGTTATGCGGTGAGTTAGCGAGGTATTCTAGTTGGTCTAACGACAGAGCCGTCACTGGTCATAACAAACTGCCACCAGGAGGCTAAAGCAAAGATGTATCTAAAAGCTACTCAACAACAGCCTTAGAGGACTCCAGACTCCAGTCCTTAACACACAACCTGTGTGTTAAGCTAACAATCACAATGCTTGGAACCATATGGACAGATAATTTGCAGATTCTTCCAAGTGGTCAAAACAGTTCTGCTACATTCAAGAATTGGCCGGGTAGAGAAGGCCCAACTATGAGGGGCAGGGCTTGCTAATGCTGTGTAGGTGAACACGTGCAAGACTGGACAATAACATTTTACAACTGAGAAACTGATTGTGGAAAAAGCTGTTCAGGAAGCCTGGAGAAGTATTGCTCCTTAATACCACCTAAAATATGCTTTGTAGGTTATATCACTAGACACAGATGTAAGAAACATACCAGCAAGTCCATTAATATGTGTTGTACTGAAAGAGCAGCAGATGCCCACCTTTAGGATGACCACCCCACATATGGTAAATGGACTGAACTTTTCCAGTCATACAAACCACTCAGAGCATTTTACACTAGAGCCACACTCACCCAATCGCACTCACTCTATCATACACCGATACGCAGATCGGTAGGCAATTTGAGGTTAACTGCCTTGCCCAGGAGGAAGCTGGAACCCACAACCTTCTGATTGCAAGACGACTACTCTTCCTACTGAGCCACAGTCGCCTCATATAACCCACACCAGAAACAGCATTGATGGAGACCTTGTGATGGCAGTAGATACAGGCTCTCCAGCAGCTGGACTCACCAGCACCGCCCTCAACTCTTCAGACAGATTTCTATAAGTATTGCATAAATCCCAATATTCCAGTATCATACAATTACACAAGGAGTTCCCTAAAGTTCTTGGACCCATTCCAATGATACTATATATTCTCCTTCTTGTTAATGTCATCCACCATCATGGGATTTTATTTCAGTGCTATACAGATGACACAACTTTATAAACAATGAAGCAGCTACTTCATATCTATCATCATCTTCTCTTTGTCTGGAAGAGATGAAGGTAAAGATTAAGCCCAATTCTCTATCTTAAACATCACTGAGGTGATCCTAGTCGCAGTCATGTTTCAGCCAGAATGAGCTTTAATAGATATACGATTCTCCTCTCCTTGTCAGTCACCAAGCTAGGAGTAATGTTTGTCACGATGAGAGTGCGAAAAAACCAACACCTGCTAGGATTGAGAAGACCACTACTGTCCACCTTCAAACCACACCGTTTTGTTTACACAATCTAACCACTTCCTGCCCCCTGGGACAAAGCTATGCACTATGGGTAATGGGCTTTCTGTGTCACGTGCCTGAGGAACTGTCTAGCTGTCACCCTGCAGGGACCACAGCCTAAGGACAGTTTTTACTAAGGTCTTAAACCTTTTTAATCTCTTTTTTTATGTCCATTCATTTAACCTTAAAATGTAATCTAAACTGTGTTTTACGCCTTTCATTGTAAGGCTTTGTAGCACTTAGTTTTCTTTAAAAATACATAATAAATAAAATATATTGTATTGTGAAAGTTTTCTATGCAATGAGAACAAAACAAGCTCTCACCACACTACAAGGAGAAAGTATGCAGACTCACAGAAAGAAAACAACCTAAAAAAAACCAAACATTTCCAGTAGATCTGGAACAAATAAACAGGAGAAATGAGGAAGTAGTACTGCAAAGGGTTCAGCTCCTTACCTGTAGTTCTAAGCACTTTGGCCTTTTCTATCTGAACCTCTGGTCCCCATTTCACCCCCACAGTGCCCTCCAACGAGAGCCGCTTAGAGGTCTGACACAGATCATCTTCCTGCTTCTCTTCTTGGGTCCCATCACTGCACTGGCTAAGAAGACGAGATGCTAGAGCAATGTTGCCTTTTTTCCGGGCAAATTTGGCAGCAGTTAGACAAAGCTCTAAAAGATGGCCATCTATGGAGGAGTAGCCTAGACGAGATGGAAGGTGGCAAAACAAGAAATTAATGATGGTTCTGTGCAATAAATTGAAATTTATAGTATCATGATATATCCTATTATTATAACTCAGGTATAGTCATAATATCAATTCAGCTATCCTGTTTATTTAATGATTACCTTTTTGGAGTTTTTGGAGCAGTTGTCTTTGGAATGTGGAATATCTGAGTGTTTGGAGGAAAAGCTGGACATCTTGTTGTTTACAAGAGTTTAACGCCTCACTGCTAAGAGGAATCACACAATCCTGCAAATGAAACAAAGTATGCGTAAAAAAATGTGGTTTTTTTCAAAGTGCAGTTAATTCTAGTTCTTGCTTGTGCTTACATCCTGGCCCATGAGGGTGTTTTCCAGAGCGGTGGTGACGTGGAGCTGCAGCGTGGATAGCGTGGGCAAGCTGTCAGAAAGAGTGAGGGTGGAGAGGCGAAGAGGACCCAAGCAGATCCTTCCTGTCTGTTTCAAGCATCGCACCAATGTACTGCAGCATCACATGAAATCGGTTAATAACAGACTGCTGTTTGTCAGAATACAACATTATGATGTGGACAACAGATTTAAATCACATCAAAACATAAAAATTTAAGTTGCTGGTACCAAAACACACACACATACAGCTGCAGAATGAAGCTGTGGGTTGTGGAGACCTTAATAAAATGGCAGCATTGGATCTTCACAGCAAATGTTTCAGGACAGAGGGAGCATGCTTACTCTGGATTGGATGTGCTCCTCTGCTCGTGACTGGCTCTAGCCATGGCACTAACAGCACTGCGAAGCAGCTGCACCTCGATGACTCTCTGCAGCTCAGCTGGATCTGGACTCATGGAAGGCAGAAGCCTTTTCAGATCTGAACATACATGCATACATTAAATCACATCTGATTTCAGGTTCATTACCGAGTGCTTAAAAGGTCTAGTTTTAGGTGCCTATTGTGTTTGGTTGGTATTCCAGCCTTACCAAGTTTGTCCTTGTTGCTGCTAAGAGCTCTGTAGTCTTCTCCAGGCAGCAGCTCCAGCTGTGTCCCACACTCTGTAAGATCTCCCTCCTCAAAGCAGCATAGAGCCTGGATGTAGTTGAAATCTGTCTTGAGATTGATGCTGACTGGATTGGTAGAGTTCTGTTTGAGGGCGCTGGCCGTGGCCTGCCACTCTCTGACTGAGGCCCAGTCACAGAGTGCAACATAACACTGACAGGCCTTGTTGGCCAGAAGGTTGATCACCTCAGGGGAGCACTCACTGGACTTCAGCAGCACTGTCTTCCTGCTGTCACCTTTTCAGAGGGACAACACAAATTTCAGGTGGTTAAGGATTCTCATGCTAAAAATACACCAATAAAAATAAAACAGACAGTTTTGTCCTTCATTCAACTTGATACTAAGAAGGATTTTTCCACAAAGCAGTTTCAGTGCTTAACTGGAGCTACCATTTGCACTTGTTTCCAGGGCAGCAAGCACAGACATATACACCAAAAAACTGGTGCTACCTCAGCTGCAAGTCTTAGCTGGGCTAGTAGATAGAACTACAATCATTAGTAGCTTGCAAACAATTTAACGTATATATTTAAAAAAATCTCAACAGACTGCAAAGTGTACTGGAGTCAAAATCCTTGTTTGTCTGTACAAACTTGGCAATAAAGCTGAATCTGATTGTAAAATATCAGCTGGTCTCTGGAAATGGAAGATGATCAGTTTGACTGGCATGGCCGCTGATTGGCCTGTTAGAAATACAAAAAAACAGCCACTGCAGCTAAGAGGCTAGTTTGGCCAAATGACAATAGTCAGTTAATATTGTTGACATATCTATTTTTAACATCAGTGAAACGTTTAATAGGAAGCACTTAAACTGTAAACAGCTATTAATTGTTGTATCAATGAGACAATGGTTGAGACAAAGAGTGATAACAGAAAGGCATAACAAATGAGAACGAGTTTGCTCTGTTTTATTACTCTGAGCTTTAAACTTCCATCTGTGATGGAACATGCCGTCTCTTCTGGACTTCTCCAACAAGAAAACGTCTGTATTTATATTATTTGTATAACTTAGTTGAACTACAGTGTATAATATTCCACTTTCACTAAACCTCACAGAGGGTGAAACACTAATTTATACACTCAGAAGAGAAGAAGAACAAACAGAGTCTGTTTCACTAGGAACTAAACACACTGTTTTGCTTCTTGACAATAATGATCCTAACAGAGAAACAGCAGATAATTCCACTTTATTTCTTAAAAACAAACATTGTTGTTTTTCTTCGTCCTCATCTTAACTGTGATCCTCTGTATCTTCTGTGTGTTTGGTGTAAAGCCGAAACGGTTCCTCAAGTAACTCGAGTACCTCGATTTATAAAATTCCAAATCATCGGCCTCGAGGCTTCGTTAAATTATATTTTACTATTCAGCGCAATGTGTTCTGCCTGGATAGGTATTACTGTTGCACAAATCTCTCACTTCCACCAATGAGCTGTTGACCAGAGCTGGCGCATGGACGCTAAGGGATATTAGCAGCTATAGAAGAAGAAGACGTGGAGAAAGACGTGCCGAAGTGTGGGATCCCTTTAAACTAAACAGAAAAAAAAACAGAGCAGTGCGTTAACTACAAGATGGATTTGGCATATCATAACAGCATGTCCTCAATGCTGCAACACCTCAGCAGGAAACATCCGATGTATGCAGTGGATTATTTTCCCTTTGCAATCTGTGATTGTTGCAGCATCTGGCATGTTATACATGTTCAAGGAAATACATTTAGGCAAACGTTATGTACTCGTAACGACATTATTCATAGTGACTACCTGGCCAGAAGAACAGAACACGAAGCACTACTGCTAGTGTCCGACATAATTGAAGATAAGAGCACAGCAACAGATGAACGGCTTGAACTACAAACCATTTATTTGTTGATGTGCTTCAGCCTTCATTTATGAGATAGAGAGAGCAAATGTTGCTAATTAAAAAATAGTTTTAGTCATTAGCATGGTTTTCCTTTTTTTTGCCTGGCACCAAACGTCTGCTTTAGAATCTGACGTTCGCCTTTATGTTCTCTAAGTGTAGTATTTGTTTAAAGCTCAAAGTCAAAATAAAAGTTTTGCAAACACTGGACCAACAAAATAATAATATAGTCTTAATTAAAACATGAATAAACGTTTGCTATTTACAATAACTCAACAAAACTCAG
This sequence comes from Girardinichthys multiradiatus, assembly GCF_021462225.1. Classification (NCBI taxonomy): domain Eukaryota; kingdom Metazoa; phylum Chordata; class Actinopteri; order Cyprinodontiformes; family Goodeidae; genus Girardinichthys; species Girardinichthys multiradiatus. The sequence continues at coordinate 580,459 of NC_061818.1, forward strand.
TTCTTTGTAGCCAAGATTCTTAACTTGAACCTATTTACTTACCCAACTGCTAATATTACTAAGATCACATTTAGTTTTGTAATCTGTAAAAACAATATGCAAGATTTTGATTCTTTTGTAATGCTAAAATGCTTGTATTAAATGCAACATCGAACCTCCCATATAAACAAATATTCATAAAAAAATGAAGTAATTGAAGCTTAATATGCCTTAATCACTTATTTACTTTTACTGTAGTAGGGTCATCAGTAGAGGTCAACTACGCCTTCCCAAAATTAAATAAATGAACAAGTTTGTTCATACTTCAAACTTGAGACTTAAAGTCTAGTGTAATATTTGTAAAAGACAGTCAGTGTTTACTAATATGCCTCAATTTGAGTTAGCTATTTAATGTTTAAGTTGATGTGAGATGTTTTATTTCTCATCTGTTTTTTCACTTGATATGATACATTGTTTTTTATATTTCAGACTTAAAACTAAAAGGTGATGCTTGAATCTTATTGCATTTAAGCAATAACATTTTTTTAACAATGAATTAAAATTTTACTTGCATTTTCCCTTTCATATATTTCTATCTTCAATTGCTACAGCAAAACAGAATTTTTATTCGATAACTCGATTAATCACCGGAATAAATAGAAAGAATACTCGATTACTAAAATAATCGTTTACAACAGCCGTAGATTGGTGCCACTCTTTGAATGATAGTACTATTGTCATGTTCCGCATGCACAGTCCTCACAGTCATAAAAACCTGCGCAGCACACAGGCATCCACAGAGAGTCCTAACGAATCCTAATGGGCCGGCTGAGATGACAATATTTACATCACCCAGGCTTTGTGTTTAAGTGGACAGTTGAGCAAACTGGAAGGTATGAAGTAGGCCCAGTCCTGCATTATAGCTACAGTACATGAATGAATAAATGATTTACAAAACCATAACACATTTAATAGACAACATTAAGCGGACAACTGTTAAATATTTTGAATGGATCTTGTAGATAAAAATGAAATGTTTCGTGATACAGCACAGTTTGTTTTAGTTCTATGCCAAGCTTTTGACACAGTAAAGCCTCATTTATGTCTTCATTTAGCAGCTGACGCGAGAGAATTAGGCCACGATGAACGTCCTTTTGGTGTCTATACTTTAGTTTTGGTATAGTTGAAGTGCTGTAGTTCATATTTTAAACAGTAGAGGGGGCTGTAGATAAAACCTGCCTGCACTCAACAACTAGTAGCAGTGGAAAAGTAAAGAGGATGGCAATTTCTTATACGCTACTAAGCTAACAGGCCAAGATTGTTGCATAATAGAATTGTGAGCAACCAGCCACAACCCCCAGGTTCCCTTGTGGCGTGAGAGGCCATTTTTGAGCACAACAAATATAAACCAGGTAGATTATGTTGTATTATTATTCTAGGTTGATCCAATATAAATTGTCCACAGATACCATTAGCTGGTTAAAATGTTACCTAAATGGGTGTCCTCAATGTTTCCGCCTTTTTTTAGCTTGAGTTCAGTGATAACTTGGATTCAATTAAATTCAAAAATACTTTATTAATCCCAAAGGGAAATTAAATGTTGTTATATTATGAAGGTTTCCTCAAAGAGCAAAATTCAAATTCATCTGTTTTCTTTAGGTGTTCCTTTTTAAAGTTTCCCTACAGAACTTTGTTTTGTGCACTTATGCTCCTTTTCCACTGGATCATTTTAGGCGGTGCGGCGCCACTCAAATTGCCCTCTCTACTCGGCACAGTACCTGTTGTGCTTCCACCGACCCACTGACAGCTGGAGCCATGGTGGTTGAAACCCCGCCTCCAGCTGGCAGTGTACTGAGTGTGCTGTGCTGCAATTAACTACTGTGTGATAATGTTGCATTAAAGTAGCTTACCTGCATGAAAAGATAAATAAAATAATAAATAATAGAAACATACAAAAATAAACAGTTACTAATAATGTTGTTGTTTCATGGTTGTATTGTTTTGAGTTTTGAGGGAAATGTTTGCATATCCGAACAGCTGATTTTATGTGTGATCAGCTGGTTTAGGATGTTATTAAATACAGCGCCCCCTACCTGTGTGTAATTCAGAAAGCTGAGATGGTGTCGTTTTTCTTTTTTTTTTCAGCCTTCAGGCATGTTTTATGATTAAATATTAAAATTATATTTCTGTCGTTGTGGTTCTTAATATTGTTGCAATAGGTTTTAAAAATTTTCTCATTACTACCTCAGCGAAAACCTTCTCATTTCTTCTGATCCCATGGCCAAAAAGGGACCAAAAAAATGGGTACCGGTACAGGAAAAACATGACAGAAACACTCGGACAGCTAGCCAAATGGAGTGGAGCGGAGCTGTCCTAAATAGAGCCAGTGGAAAAGGGGCATATGTCAGACTCAAAACATTCTGCATGTGTTCAGGTAGAAAACAATGCTGTATTAGTTCGGTATACCGAATCATTAAAAAGTGCTGTCTTGTTGTTTTGATTTCATAGCTAATAGACTCTTAATGAGTCGTCTATCCAACAGTTGATTCATTATTTCATCTCAAAGTTTTCCTTTAGCTACCAGTTAGCATCTGTTTTAGCAATAAAACAACTTAGTAGCTGTACCTTAATGACTTCACCACCTCTTTACCTTAACTTTTTATGCTGCATCAACCTACAAGTGTCACCAAACATATTACAGGCAGAGCCTCCAAGCTGTTCTCTAAATTGTTTACAATGATATTGTGAAAACGTTAAATTTGCCATATATTGCAGCCGTACTGTGAAACATGTACAAACACCACGTGATTTAAAGCAGCATTAATGATATTGGGATATCTGTGTCCAGTGATACGGAGATAACTATGTTTTATCTTCCTGCACTGTGATCATCAGCAGAAACTGAATCAAACACTAGAAGAGACATTTAAAGTGTTATAATGGTGCGGATCAGAACTGGCTCACTGGCTGCGATAAACTAAACTTCTTGTTTTTTTACAGAAACAACAAATAACTGGCTCTAGCATAAGCACTGATTACAAAATGAAACCACGTTGGTGGAACAATGCTAAATTACACCCAATTTAGACGTCAAGATTTGACTGCATTCATAGAAAAAAGCGAAATCAAACAGTTGCTAGTGAGAGGATTGTGTTTACATGAATTACAGTAGCATACCATTGTTGGTGTGTTTGGGGCTGCTCATGCTGTTGGAGAGCTTAAGCAGGGAGCTTTCAGAGCTTTTGATGCCACAGTCCATCCCAGTGACAGCAGAAAGTTGATCCTGATACTCTAAAGCTGCTTTTTCAAACCTAAACACACACACACACACACATTTGATAATGGGCAACAAAGGAAGAAAAGGAAACAGGCTGTGATTTAGATAAGTATCTGACATATGTAGTTAGATGCTTACCGTCCCTCAGCCTGCAGGGCAACCGATGACAACCAGCCAAGACTCTTGCCAGAGGTGAGGAGACTCCAGGATGCCAGGCCCTGGATGGCTTCAGGACAGCGTAACTCACACAGAGCCTCCACCAGCAAGGCAAGAGGAACTTCAAGCTCTGGAGCCTATTGAGCACACAAGGCACACAACTCATATAGCCAGGGGGTACCATGACTTAGTAACACTTGGTCATTATAAAAACATAGGAATCAGTGCAAACCTGAAGAGTTCTGTATACTGACCTGGGCGCCGCTGTTCTTAAACTCTGTAAGCAGGTCGAAGCCATGGCGAACAGTCACTGCAGGCTGGCCAGAAAGAAGACCAACTCTCATCAAGGCCAGGCGGATTCTGGTCAGCCAGTCTTGGCAGGTCTGACGGTTTGTGTAGAAGAAAGTCTTAATGGCCTGAAAGAGACAAGCAGAAAACATCATATTTATATCACAGCCAGTGATTAAAATCTATTGGATTGGAGACTTTTAGTTTTATGTTAAAATTTTTCAAGCAGCAGGAAGGTCAGGGGATTTTCTTTGTGTGCATATCTGTTACTTATACACACCTTTGGTGGAGAAGTAAGAGCATTAGCACAGCCCTCATAAGCATTGTACATGAGCTTCTCCAGGTTTTCCAGGTACTGAAGCAGCAGGGTAAGGCGGAGCTGGTTTAAGTGGTGGCTATCTCCATCACTTCCAGGACCAGCCCATGCTCCAAGATCTTGTTCCGGGTTCAGAGTGTGTGCAGCCAGGCTTCGGATCATCCCTTTAACACAACACACAAACACAAGACACTAATGAGCTGCAGGGTGACCCATAAGCTTATAGTGGGAACCCTGATTTATTTAGACCTCAGTGTCATGTATAGGAAAGATTAAGGGTTTGATTTTTAGGCACCAAATTAACAGAGAAACTTAAACCTACTGAACAGTCCTCTTTACACAAAACAGCTCTGTGTGGTTTAAGGTCCCTCATGAGGACAAAAATATTAAGGTACGTGACGTCGCCCGGTACGGCGGAGCCGGGGTCCCACCCTGGAGCCAGGCCTGGGGTCGGGACTCGCCGGAGAGCGCCTGGTGGCCGGGTTGCTCCTCGCGGGACCCGGCCGGGCCAAGCCCGAACGAGAGACGCGAGGCCATCCCCCAGTGGGCCCACCACCTGCAGGGGGAACCGTGAGGGACCGGTGCAAAGAGGATTGGGTGGCGGACGAAGGTGGAGACCTCAGCGGCCCGATCCCCGGATGCTTAGGCTGGCTCTAGGGACGTGGAATGTCACCTCGCTGGGGGGGGAAGGAGTCTGAGCTTGGTGCGGGAGGTCGAGAGATATCGACTAGAAATAGTCGGGCTCGCCTCCACGCACAGCGTGGGCTCTGGAACCCATCTTCTTGAGAGGGGTTGGACTCTCTTCTACTCTGGAGTGGCCCACGGGGAGAGGCGGCGGGCTGGTGTGGGTTTGCTTGTTGCCCCCCAGCTCAGCCGTCTCGTGTTGGGGTTTACCCCAGTGGATGAGAGGGTCGTATCCCTGCGCCTTCAGGTTGGGGAGAGGTCTCTGACTATCATTTCAGCCTACGGGCCGAGTGGTAGTGCGGAGTACCCGGCCTTCTTGGTGTCCCTGTCGGGGGTGCTGGATAGTGCCCCTCCCGGGGACTCCATTATTCTGCTGGGGGACTTCAACGCCCACGTGGGAAACGACAGTGACACCTGGAGAGGCGTGATCGGGAGGAATGGCCTCCCTGATCTGAATCCGAGTGGTGTTTCGTTATTGGACTTCTGTGCTAGTCACGGATTGTCCATAATGAACACCATGTTCAAACATAAGGGTGTCCATCAGTGCACTTGGCACCAGGACACCCTAGGCAGGAGGTCGATGATCGACTTTGTTGTCGTATTATCAGACCTTCGGCCGCACACTCGGGTTTAGAGAGGCTGAGCTGTCCACTGATCACCACCTGGTGGTGAGTTGGATCCGCTGGAGGTGGTGAAAGCCGGACAGACTAGGCAGGCCCAAGCGCATAGTGAGGGTCTGCTGGGAACGCCTGGCGGAGCCCTCGGCCAAGGATGTATTCAACTCCCACCTCCGGGAGAGCTTTGACCAGATCCCGTGTGATGTTGGAGACAGATTCCAAATGGACCATGTTCTCCGCATCTATTGTCGATGCTGCTGCCCGTAGCTGCGGCCGTAAGGTCTGATGTGCCTGTCGCGGCGGCAATCCCAGAACCCGATGGTGGACACCGGCAGTAAGGGACGCTGTCAAGCTGAGGCCATGGAGAAGGACTACCGGTTGGCCTCGAAGCGATTCTGGCAAACTGTCCGGCGCCTCAGGAGGGGGAAGCAGTGCTTCGCCAACACTGTTTATAGTGGGGTTGGGAGGCTGCTGACCTCGACTGAGGACATTATCGGGCGGTGGAAAGAGTACTTCGAGGATCTCCTCAATCCTGCCATCACGCATTCCGTGGTGGAAACAGAGGCTGGGGACTCGGAGTTGGACTCTTTCATCACCCAGGCTGAAGTCACCAAGGTGGTTAAAAAGCTCCGTGGTGGCAAGGCTTCGGGGGTGGATGAGATCCGCCCTGAGTACCTCAAGTCTCTGGATGTTGTAGGGCTGTCATGGTTGACACGCCTCTTCAACATTGCGTGGCGGTCAGGGACAGTGCCTCTGGACTGGCACACTGGGGTGGTGGAACACACCTACCGGTCCGGTAGGTGTGTTCCAACTACAGGGGGATCACACTCCTCAGCCTCCCTGGTAAGGCCTACGCCAGGGTATTGGAGAGGAGAGTCCGGCCGATAGTCGAACCTCGGCTTCAGGAGGAGCAGTGTGGTTTTCGTCCCGGCCGTGGAACACTGGACCAGCTCTATACCCTCTACAGGGTGCTCGAGGGTTCATGGGAGTTTGTCCAACCAGTTCACATGTGTTTTGTGGACCTGGAGAAAGCATTCGACTGTGTCCCTCGTGATGCCCTGTGGGGGGTGCTCCAGGAGTATGCAATCGGGGGCCCTTTACTAGGGGCCATCCGGTCCCTGTACGAGCGGAGCAGGAGTTTGGTCCGCATTGCCGGCACTAAGTCGGACCTGTTCCCGGTGCATGTTGGACTCCGGCAGGGCTGCCCTTTGTCACCGGTCCTGTTCATAACTTTTATGGACAGGATTTCTAGACGCAGCCAAGGGCCGGAGGGGGTCTGGTTTCGGGACCAGTGGATTTCGTCTCTTCTTTTTGCAGATGACGTGGTCCTGCTGGCCCCCTCTAGCCAAGACCTACAGCATGCGCTGTGGCGGTTCGCAGCCGAGTGTGAAGCGGCTGGGATGAGGATCAGCTCCTCCAAGTCCGAGGCCATGGTTCTCGACCGGAAAAGGGTGTCTTGTCCTCTTAAGGTTGGAGGGGAGTTCCTGCCTCAAGTGGAGGAGTTTAAGTATCTCTGGGTCTTGTTCACGAGTGAGGGAAGAATGGAGCGGGAGATTGACAGACGTATCGGTGCGGCTGCCGCAGTAATGGGGGCGCTGTGCCGGTCCGTTGTGGTGAAGAGAGAGCTGAGCCGAAAAGCAAAGCTCTCAATTTACCGGTCGGTCTACGTTCCTACCTTCACCTATGGCCATGAACTTTGGGTCATTACCGAAAGAACGAGATCCCGGATACAAGCGGCTGAAATGAGCTTCCTCAGTAGGGTGGCCGGGAACTCCCTTAGAGATAGGGTGAGGAGCTCGGCCATCCGGGAGGAGCTCGGAGTAGAGCCGCTGCTTCTCCACATCGAGAGGAGCCAGTTGAGGTGGCTCAGGCATCTATACCGGATGCCTCCTGGACGCCTCCCTCGGGAGTTGTTCCAGGCACGTCCCACCGGGAGGAGGCCCAGGGGACGTGGAGCTGGAGGAGGTGTCTGGGGAGAGGGACGTCTGGGCATCTCTGCTGAGTCTGCTGCCCCCACCACCCGGTCCCGGATAAGCGGAAGACGACGAGTACGAGCGGTTTAAGGTTGGGTAATTGGACAAATTAGCCAACTGAGGCTGAGCCCTTCAATTGCTGTTTTTCAGTTTTTAAGAGCAGTTTTTATTAGCCTATGAGTTAAGAACAAAATATAGTTGTAAGTAGAGTACTTGACTCCGTGGACATACATGCAGAGTCAGCAAGGACTCAAAGCGGATGTCCCATGGACATGTTCGCACAAAGCTAAATTTTTACGACCGCTTACACGGTGTCCCACAATAAAATGATGGGTGGGAAAAAGTCTCCACATCGAACTGTTTTATATGTGTCATACTGCTCCGAGCAGCCGTTTGCGAGAACACGAAGCCTCAAGGCCGCTCTCAGGTGTATTCCCCTTCTTCTTCCCTAGTGTGGTTTAATGGCCTTTAACACCACCTTCTTTTCTTTTTGTTTTTCCAAAGCTACACGGCAAATTAGCTCTGCCTCCCCGTCTGAAGACGCCACGGCAGAAAGTTTGTAGGACATGTAGGAATTTGTTACCAGAAATGTAGGAAATTGGTACGCTCCACTATGAAGCCTCAAATGTCCGCGTACTATGTTCTGGCCTTAAGTTTCTTAATAGCACTATACGTCTGCACAAGCAGTACACTGCTTTAGTTACATCATGTGGATAACCTCTTTCATCTGGTTTAAAGCCAAAGTAATCCCAAATAGGTGACTTTGTATTTTTTTTGGCAACTAGTTTCTCCATTTTCGGACATTTGTGTTCTAAATTTCAAAATCAAATCAAATCAGTCTACATTGCTCCGCCAATAAGAAAGTCCAAAATTCATCTGTATGTATCACCGATTGTCCTTTGTTGGGCTGATGAATAACAGTTGGAAAAATGTTAAAGATCATCCAACCTTAGTGTGGTTACAGAATGATTAGATGAAAGACATTAATTGTGACATTTTTTGAGGAAAAAAGTTGAGCTTTCTTATTTACCTTCAATGGTTTGGAAGGTGTCCTGAGCTCGACCCAGTGGTGTGCGGAGCTTTGACAACACGGTGAACTGAGCAGCCTCCCAAACCGCCCACTGCCACAGCACCGCCTCAGTTTTTAGCAATGCCCGTGGCATCACCTGTGGCCTGATGCCATCAACACTTCCACGGCGCTCACGTTTGTCGAGCCGCTGGCAGCTGTGGTACAGACGCTCCAACCACGGGTCCTTGCTGGAATTAAAAAAAGAGAAAAAATTAAGGGTCATTACACAGAAATGTGGCACACTTTCATGTACACCAAGTGCTGTAGCCAAGCATAGTCATAGAAAGTTAAGTGGAAGGAAGAAGTGTGGTAGGAAAAGGTGCACCAGCAACCGGAATAACTACAGCCCTTAGAGGACGATCAAGTAAAATCCATTCCAGTGAAGTGGACTGAGGCTGGAGTCAGCAGATCAAGAGTCACTATGCATAGATGAATCCTACACATGGGCTACAAGCGTCTTATCTGGGCTGAGGAGAAACAGAACTGGACTGTTTCTCAGTGGTCCAAAGTTCTCTTTTTAGATGAAAGTAAGGTTTGTGTTTTATTTACAAATCAATGTCCCAGAGTCTGGAGGAAGAGTGGAGAGAAACAGAATCCACGTTTCTTGAAGTCCAGTGTAAGGTTTTCACAGTCAGTGATGATCTGGGGTGCCAAGTAATGATGGTTCTGGTCCACTGGGTTTTCTGATGTCCACAGTCAACTCAGCCATCAACCAGAACATTACATGCTGATATTATTTTTCAAGAGAACTTGGTACTGGCCCACACTGCCAAAGCTACAAAAAGACGGTTCAGTGACCATGGTGTTACTGTGCTTGTTTGGCCTGATCAGAATCCCACAGAGAATCTATGGAGTTCTGTCAAGAGGAAGATAAGAGACACAAGACAAGGCAGATGACCTGAAGGTCACTGGCCCAGGTTTCAAAACACCCTGGGCTTCCTGAACACCTCAGCAAAAACACAGGCTGATCACCTCCATGCCGTGCTGTATTGATGCAGAAATTCATGCAAATGAGCCCCAACCAAGTATTGAGTGCATACAAATGAGCATACTTTTCAGAAGCCTGACATTCCTGTTTAAAATTGCCTTTTTTACTGATCTGATGTGATATTCACATTTTCTGAGACACTGAATTATGAGTAATCAAAATACAAGAAATACAGGCTTGAACGTTTTCACTCTATGTGTAATGAATCCATATAATATCTATATACATTTCACTTTCTAAACTGAGGCATAAAACATATTGAACTTTTTCACAGTGTTCTAATTTTCTGAAATGAACCTGAATGATAGATCTATGCAAACAAACAACAAAGAAACTATTCCCTATGAACACACACACACAAACCCCTGTACTATTCAACCTCGGTCTGTTAGCGGCCATGCAGGATTTGGAAATGTTGGCACTGGGTAGTTAAGTGTAAAAATTAAGAATGTCCATTATCTAGGGAACAAATAGATACTGCTGTTTTAGTACTGCTAACCATGCCAATGTCTAACATGATGCCAAGATGCTGAACTCAGTTTAAAACTGACTCGATCACAAAATAAGGCTGCTCTCATAAACACACGATGTGACATCTGCTCCCAACAATTAAAAACTGCTCAGGGAGGATGTACAAAAGAAAAAAAAAAAAATCAATGCTGTTCTTAGATCCTCTTATATTACAGCTGTTAAAGATAAATAAGGAAAGTGGCCATTTAATTCTGCTTGGTGTATCACTACCCATGGTTGTTAATGACATGGAGCAGAAATCTGTAAGTAGGCAAGTACCCTCCACGATGAAGGACTCCATACAGGATGAAGCTGATGAGGTCACTGAAGTCCTGGGGGTGGAAAGCGCTGCTTGGTGGTTGGCTCATGTGGTGGCGAATTGCCAGAGAGATCTCTCTGATCTCGGAGTGGTTGTGGTTACTGCGAACAAAAGAAAACAACAAACTTAATTTGATAGATTTCAAACCACATGAAGAAATTCAACTTAGAGGAGTGTGAGGATGTCTCACCTCAAAGCCACATCCAGAAGAATCATTCTGAGAAGTTTGGCAAAGGCCTGCCTTACTCTTACTGCTGAGTGAACCAACTGGACTCTGCAGACATCCACACACCTGGCAGACCACCACATATTAAGCCATAAACTCACAGAACAGACACTGGCCATTAAGAGACTGACCTAATGTCTACAGCAGAGCGCAAAATAAAACAAAAGCAGTCTTTAAACAGCATCTGAAAGCATTGAAGGCATAAAGAATGAGCTTCACCTCTGCAGGAGTTCAGTAGACAGACATGTGGAGAGGACCTGTAAGCTATGGCATATTTGAAGGCAGATACTGTGATCTTCATGTAGAGCTAAGCAGAAAGAAAATGAGAAAAAAGCCATGGTAAACACTACCCAAAACCAGTTCAAAGACCACCAATAAAATGTAGAGAAACAAAGCCTCGCTGGTTTTGGTCTCACCATTATCCAGCAGGCCTCTGCAGAACCTGTTGAATGACGGCAGCGAGAAGAGGGGGCTGTAGGTGTCTGACTTCATCATCAGCAAGGAGATCTCCTGAGCCCAGGTCAGCAGAAGCTTCCTAACACAACAAACAAATCTTTCTCACATAGGAATCTACATTACTAAAACAACCAATCATAGAAATGGTAGTGACCTACATTACTGGGCCCAGTAATACAGATGAGCAGTCCTGATTTAATTAGGAATAAATACAGAAATAAATGAATATTTCATAAATTACTGGCCCAATAAATAGTCGACTACTGTGACAATAAATGCAACAAAATAAAAAAAACATTTATAAGGTTCTTTAATGTTTAACTGTTTATTTCTACACTCCTATTTTTATTTGTTTTTTACATATCCATTTTTTCTTTGTTTATTTTTGATAGATGCACATTTATTGTTTTATATTAGATTACACTCCTTTTTATTTATTTCATATTTATTTCATGGTCAACCTTCGAGGATTCTCTTTTCCAGCCATTTTGTTGTCAGTCTAAGAAGAACATGTTCTGAGAACAACTTAGGAAGGATTTTTAGAACCCTTTCCATTGTTGCAGCTCCAACACCTCATTCAGGTCAGCAAGAACTCATGAATTATTTCCACATGCACACACACATTTGTTTCACACAACTTAATTCTACTAATTGGTCTTTGGATTTATGTCATTTTCTTCTTTTTAAGTCATTGCCTGCAGATCCTCCAAAGAGTGTGTTTCACAAACCTGGCATCAGGGTAAAGGTGCTCCTTTGATAACAGATTAGCCAGGAGGCTTAGCAATGTGCCAAAATGTTTCTTTGTGGCTGTGGTCACTGTGCTGATGACTGCCCCGTCAAACAG